>NW_027658785.1:292529-499992 GCF_041902795.1 Electrophorus electricus | reverse complement strand
AAATCAGCAAGGGGAATAATTTTGTAGATAGAGTAACAAAGGCAGCTGCAACTAACACCGCTGTGCAAGCAATACAGGAAACCGCTGCTACCCCGCATGCCACATTACGGGAGATTCAGTCAGGGGCTACCGCCACCGAACGCACCAGGTGGAGACAACTAGACTGCGCAGTGTACGATGGTGCTTGGACACACACACCTACGGGCAAACCTTGCCTAGCCAAATCATACATGCAGGGCCTAATCAGAATTGCTCATGGGCGTAGCCATATGAGCAAAGGGGGAATCGTGGACAGCATATTAAAGTTGCGCCAGAACTCACAATACTTACCCAAAACTTTTGTTCCAGCTGTCTTGTTTGTGCGCAGCACTCCCCAAAGGGAACCAAGCACGGTGGACAGGACCACACCAAGTCCTGTTAACAACCCACACTGCTGTCAAAATAGAAGGACGAGGAACCTGGGTACATCACACACACTGTAAGAAGGCTCCGACACCAGCCCCAACTCCAAGCAGCAGCACCCCAACAGACTAGGTCGGAACTGTGTTGAGTAGGGTGTTAAAGGCAAGGCCTACCCTTTCGACACTCGGAACCGTCAACCTCTCGCCTCTTGCTGATCCTGCCGACTACACCAATTTCTGTGGTGGAATTTTGAATAAACAGCAAGTCAGACGTGATTAAAAGAGTAATTTAATAAAGAAAATAAGGCATACAAAACACAGCTGTGTGAGAGCTAATGCTCTAAGCAAAAGTTCTAAAGGGGTAGACTGGCTCTGCTCCTTATACCTAAACTTCACATCCTGGAAGGGATGTCCTGTCATCCTGTATACCCATTTCCTGCTCCTTGTTGCACTAAGCACTTCTGCACATATCAGGATGCTCTGTTCCACCAGGACAGACACAGTTTGCTAGATCCTCTTTATCAGGATTAGTCGCACGACACATGCAAGATCACGAAGCAGCTGATTCAGCAGTCGTTTTGTTCACACAATATACAAAGACAGAATGTGCAGACTAAACTATTCATATAGGATTACATAGAAAAAGGATTAACATGATTATATATGAATCACATGATAATACATGATCGAATAATAATTTCCATCACACTAGAAACAGACCTCCAGGCCCAAGAGGTCACACAGTCGTGCCCAGCAAAGTAGTGCTGGGCCAGGGCACACTTCATACACTTTGTGCCTTTAAATAATACTACAACCAGATTTCCAAGCCCAAGAGGTCACACAGTCATGCCCAGCAAAGTAGCTCTGGGCCTGGGCACACTTCACGCAGTTTGACCCTTTGAATAATACTACAACCAGACTTCCAGGCCCAATAGGTCACACAGTCGTGCCCAACAAAGTAGTGCTGGGCCAGGGCACACTTCATGCACTTTGTGCGTTTAAATAATACTACAGCCAGATTTCCAAGCCCAAGAGGTCACACAGTCATGCCCAGCTAAGTAGCTCTGGGCCTGGGCACAATTCACGCAGTTTGACCCTTTAAATAAAACTAGAAACAGACTTCCTGGCCCAAGAGGTCACACAGTCATACTCAGCAAGGTTGCGTTAAACCTGGGCACACTTCACGCAGTTTGACCATTTAAATAAAACTAGAAACAGACTTCCAGGCCCAAGAGGTCACACAGTCATGCCCAGCAAAGTAGCTCTGGGCCTGGGCACACTTCACGCAGTTTGACCCTTTAGATAATACTACAACCAGACTTCCAGGCCCAAGAGGCCACACAGTCATGCCCAGCAAAGTAGCTCTGGGCCTGGGCACACTTGACGCAGTTTGACCCTTTAAATAATACTAAAACCAGACTTCCAGGCCCAAGAGGTCACACAGTCAGGCCCAGCAAAGTAGCTCTGGGCCTGGGCACACTTCATGCAGTTTGACCCTTTAAATAAAACTAGAAACAGACTTCCTGGCCCAAGAGGTCACACAGTCATGCCCAGCAAAGTAGCTCTGGGCCTGGGCACACTTCACGCAGTTTGACCATTTAAATAAAACTAGAAACAGACTTCCAGGCCCAAGAGGTCACACAGTCATGCCCAGCAAAGTAGCTCTGGGCCTGGGCACACTTCACGCAGTTTGACCCTTTAGATAATACTACAACCAGACTTCCAGGCCCAAGAGGTCACACAGTCATGCCCAGCAAAGTAGCTCTGGGCCTGGGCACACTTGACGCAGTTTGACCCTTTAAATAATACTAAAACCAGACTTCCAGGCCCAAGAGGTCACACAGTCAGGCCCAGCAAAGTAGCTCTGGGCCTGGGCACACTTCACGCAGTTTGACCCTTTAGATAATACTACAACCAGACTTCCAGGCCCAAGAGTTCACACAGTCATGCCCAGCAAAGTAGCTCTGGGCCTGCGCACACTTCACACAGTTTGACCCTTTGACCATTTTTGGCAGATTTCACCACGTTATTACGAACGTGGATACGTTATCTTAGAATTATAAGCAGTGTGAGATGTGAAGCTAAGTGAAGCACATGTGCAGAATTTCTAACAATAGCCTGTTTTGTATAGCCTGGCTAACTGACCAATCAGTGAAATGAAATGTGGTTGCTGAGCCTGTTGCAGCTGGGTCAATTTAATTTGGTTTCATTGTGTTTAATTTTAAACTCAGCTGCGTGCCATAAGACACAAGTTTATCTGATCATTTTTTGTTTTAATGCCGACTTAACCTAGCCATGTTTTACAGTTATCTTGAAATAATTAAGGTTCATCGCTAGAGGGTGCTGTTCATCTTTTTTTTTCTTTTTCTTTTTTGTATTATTGATCAGGAAAAAACTATAAAATAGATGAAGTGGACGCAAACCTTGCCTAGCCAAATCATACATGCAGGGCCTAATCAGAATTGCTCATGGGCGTAGCCATATGAGCAAAGGGGGAATCGTGGACAGCATATTAAAGTTGCGCCAGAACTCACAATACTTACCCAAAACTTTTGTTCCAGCTGTCTTGTTTGTGCGCAGCACTCCCCAAAGGGAACCAAGCACGGTGGACAGGACCACACCAAGTCCTGTTAACAACCCACACTGCTGTCAAAATAGAAGGACGAGGAACCTGGGTACATCACACACACTGTAAGAAGGCTCCGACACCAGCCCCAACTCCAAGCAGCAGCACCCCAACAGACTAGGTCGGAACTGTGTTGAGTAGGGTGTTAAAGGCAAGGCCTACCCTTTCGACACTCGGAACCGTCAACCTCTCGCCTCTTGCTGATCCTGCCGACTACACCAATTTCTGTGGTGGAATTTTGAATAAACAGCAAGTCAGACGTGATTAAAAGAGTAATTTAATAAAGAAAATAAGGCATACAAAACACAGCTGTGTGAGAGCTAATGCTCTAAGCAAAAGTTCTAAAGGGGTAGACTGGCTCTGCTCCTTATACCTAAACTTCACATCCTGGAAGGGATGTCCTGTCATCCTGTATACCCATTTCCTGCTCCTTGTTGCACTAAGCACTTCTGCACATATCAGGATGCTCTGTTCCACCAGGACAGACACAGTTTGCTAGATCCTCTTTATCAGGATTAGTCGCACGACACATGCAAGATCACGAAGCAGCTGATTCAACAGTCGTTTTGTTCACACAATATACAAAGACAGAATGTGCAGACTAAACTATTCATATAGGATTACATAGAGAAAGGATTAACATGATTATATATGAATCAAATGATAATACATGATCGAATAATAATTTCCATCACACTAGAAACAGACCTCCAGGCCCAAGAGGTCACACAGTCGTGCCCAGCAAAGTAGTGCTGGGCCAGGGCACACTTCATGCACTTTGTGCCTTTAAATAATACTACAACCAGATTTCCAAGCCCAAGAGGTCACACAGTCATGCCCAGCAAAGTAGCTCTGGGCCTGGGCACACTTCACGCAGTTTGACCCTTTGAATAATACTACAACCAGACTTCCAGGCCCAATAGGTCACACAGTCGTGCCCAACAAAGTAGTGCTGGGCCAGGGCACACTTCATGCACTTTGTGCGTTTAAATAATACTACAGCCAGATTTCCAAGCCCAAGAGGTCACACAGTCATGCCCAGCTAAGTAGCTCTGGGCCTGGGCACAATTCACGCAGTTTGACCCTTTAAATAAAACTAGAAACAGACTTCCTGGCCCAAGAGGTCACACAGTCATACTCAGCAAGGTTGCGTTAAACCTGGGCACACTTCACGCAGTTTGACCATTTAAATAAAACTAGAAACAGACTTCCAGGCCCAAGAGGTCACACAGTCATGCCCAGCAAAGTAGCTCTGGGCCTGGGCACACTTCACGCAGTTTGACCCTTTAGATAATACTACAACCAGACTTCCAGGCCCAAGAGGTCACACAGTCATGCCCAGCAAAGTAGCTCTGGGCCTGCGCACACTTTACGCAGTTTGACCCTTTGACCATTTTTGGCAGATTTCACCACGTTATTACGAACGTGGATACGTTATCTTAGAATTATAAGCAGTGTGAGATGTGAAGCTAAGTGAAGCACATGTGCAGAATTTCTAACAATAGCCTGTTTTGTATAGCCTGGCTAACTGACCAATCAGTGAAATGAAATGTGGTTGCTGAGCCTGTTGCAGCTGGGTCAATTTAATTTGATTTCATTGTGTTTAATTTTAAACTCAGCTGCGTGCCATGAGACACAAGTTTATCTGAGCATTTTTTGTTTTAATGCCGGCTTAACCTAGCCATGTTTTACAGTTATCTTGAAATAATTAAGGTTCATCGCTAGAGGGTGCTGTTCATCTTTTTTTTCTTTTTCTTTTTTGTATTATTGATCAGGAAAAAACTATAAAATAGATGAGGTGGACGTTTTCTATGTATCATATGGAATTTGAGTAGATGAGTGAATGTTACTATGTAAATGTATAAGAATTTGTGGATAAGATTATTATGAGATTATTTATAATCAAACGACTACACTGTACAACCACATCTTCCTTTTATTTACATATTATACAGATATTTACAGATATTTATATTTTACTTACAGAGCAGCTCCTCATTGGTTCGGCTCAGAAGCTTCTTTTCGATGTCCTCTTTCTCCAGGTACTCCTGCAGGTTAGGCATCTCCTCCGCCAACCGCCTAAGGGGAGAAGAGACGTGGTGTGACGCGTAGCCTGCTGTTAAAGGCTACAGATATAGTACATCTGTGAGGCTAACAGCGCTTATTATATGAAGCCTTATAGAGGTCATATGGAATGATCTCATTCGATCAACCCTAATGTAACCCTTACAAACTTTCATGAACTCATTTGAATAACACTACCATAGCCCTTAAGAATTTTCCTAAAATGTTTTAGGATGTTCTGAACAGAGTATCTCTTAAAGGTTAAATCCCTTGCAGGTCTTAGTCCTACTCATCCCACATGCTGATGTGTGAGTGAAACAGTGCATAGGTGTAGAGACCTGGACTTGGCGAGATGCAGGCCTATCCTCTCAGTCTGGTGCTATTCTGTTACTAGAGGACCTGAACACGCTTCTCCAACAGCACGTTCTTCTGGGCCTGATGACAACACGCACACACATGCACCCGCACACACACGGGCACACATACAGACATACAGATACTGTTTAATTTCTTCACATCTGTAGATACACTAGCATAAGTTGATATATACGTTTATGAGTTTGATTATGAGCTGATTTCAACTTGACAGGTACAGAGTATATAGTATACATAGAGAGTGCATAGTTTTACCAGGTTGAGTGCTACAGATTCTTGTGATGAAAGGTGACAAACCCAGCGATATGAAGAAAACAAGTACTGGGTTAATCCCTTAAAGGTTTAAAGGAGTCTCCCTTAAAGGTCTTAGTCCTGCTCATACCACATGCTGATGTGTGAGTGAAACAGTGCAGAGGTGTAGAGACCTGGACTTGGCGACATGCAGGTCTTTCCTGGCAATTAGTGCTGCATTCTGCTGCAGGAGAACCAGAACATGCTTCTCCCCACACACACACACGGGCACACATACAGGTGCGCACATATACACAGATACACATTCTGTTTAATTTCTTCACATCTGCAGACTAGAGTAAGCTGAGGGTATAGTGTTAAACCAGGTACTACATAAACAGTATATAGTATATATACAGAGGATATAGTGTTAAACCAGGAACTACTTACAGAGTATATAGTATACATACAGAGTATATAGTTTTACCAAAAGATCATGCTGATCTTTGATCTCCTGGTTCTTTATCTCCAGCACCACTTTCAGACTCATAATGTCCTCCTCTATGGGCTGGTTTAACACACACACACACAAACGTGCACACGCACACACACGCGCACACGCACACACACACGAATCATCACTACAGCCAGTACAATGGAAAGGTGGGAATGTGTACTGAATGTGTACTGACGTTATAAGTGAAAGGTGGAGGTACTGGTGGATGTGTACTGAGACTATAAGGGATCTCTACCTGCAGTGACAGTCTGAGCTTCTCAAGTTCTTCCTCCAGAGATTTCTTCTCCTGTTCACAGGCCATTTTCATATCTGCCAGAGCAAGTATCATTACTGCTGGATATATATATATATATATATATATATATATATATATATATATATATATATATATATATATATATATATATATACAACACAGATTGTATATACTACATAATTACTACTGGATATATAAAATATAATATATATAGTACTATACATATATTAGTATCACTTTTATTGGAGCCTAAAGGCTAACATTCATTATTAGTTATGTTAGTATTATTGCATTTCCATAGTACTTACTCTTGATGGACCTGTTATGCTCCTCCTCCTCCTGCTGTTTCTGCAGGAGCTCTGTCTCCTCCTGCTGTTTGTGTTTCAGCATCTCCTGAAGAACCTGCAGCTCCATCTGCTTCTGCAACCTCAACTCCTTCAGCTGCTCCAACAAACCGTTCTCCAACTCCTGCTTCTCACACCGCAAACACTCCAATCAGGCCACAGGCCCCACTACTGACACAGAACCACACACACACACACACACACACAAGAGAGACAAACAGAAAGACACATAGACATATGAAATTAGAAAGCCATATAGTGTAGAAATAGATTGATGTTATTCAGGGACCTCATTTATAAAACTTTGTGGATTCCAAAATGAAAGTGTGTGTATTCTGCACAAATAACAGGAAATGGCATATACCCCCCCAAAAATTAGATTTCTAAAGCCTCGAATATGAATTATTGGGAGATAGAGGCGACAGTGCAGCGCTAAAGACAAAAAAGGAATTTTAACCACAGGTATGAGTGGCAGCACCAGCAACCGCAGGTGTGAGTGGCATTATATTTACATTTACCCTCCACATCCTTTGTGTCTGTGTATTCGTCCTCGATGCGTCCAGCACACCATCTCCAGAAACGCCTCATTTTTCCTCTGTCCTCTTCAGTGTCTTTCCACAGACTGATCTGTAAAGGTGTTCATGGGATTCCCCTCACGTGTGACATTGGGCCACAGGACATATGGGGTTCTAAAGTTCCAAGAGTGTAGATGAGTTGTTTTTCTTTGAATTTCCTAATTTCATTGACTCTACCTCAACCTGGATTGATTAACCATGTACGGCTCACCGGAGACTGTGATACATATAACATCCCAAAGTGTACTTAATTCTGAGCAAAATCTAACTAGCCTCATTACTGCTGAACTATGAAGGGCCATTTAGGGAGAAATCAGGGAAACACTACTTGTACATACATATGAAACATTTTCACATAAATAGCCTACTACTTACATTTGTGTATAATAATTTAAACTTGCATATACACGCACTTGCCCACTCAATCCCTGGTGCGTAAACATAGGGTTGCACTATGCTTATGTTGGTATGGGGGTGTCTGTGTGTATATAACCATTTTCAGTGCGCCCGGAAGTCATTTCATTGTAATTTCAAGGCAGATATTTAACATGTGTACAGTGCGTATAATAGACAGAGGAAGACTGTTGAACTATTAATATTAGGACAGTTATTGACATTTGTGTAATAAGTAGTGCTTCTCTTAATGACAAATGTAACTGTTTTCCCATATAGAATTGTGTGCTTTATATTGTTTGGAAGAACTTTTTCTTCTCATTTAGAAATATGTGGACTAAGTGCTCAGATTGTCTTATTATTTATTATGCTCAGTCTTTCATTGCGTATAATTTTAAACTCAGCTGCGTGCCATAAGACACAAGTTAATCTGAGCCTTTTTTGTTCTAACGCCGACTTAACCTAGCCATGTTTTACAGTTATCTTGAAATAATTGAGGTTCATCGCTAGAGGGTGGTGTTCATCTTTTTTTCTTTTCTTTTTTTGTATTATTGTTTAGGGAAAAACTATAAAATAGATGAGGTGGACGTTTTCTATGTATCATATGGAATTTGAGTATATGAGTGAATGTTACTATGTAAATGTATAATGTAAAATTATTATGAGATTATTTATAATCAAACAACTACACTATACAACCACATCTTCCTTTTATTTACATATTATACAGATATTTACATTTTATTTACAGAGCAGCTCCTCATTGGTTCGGCTCAGAAGCTTCTTTTCGATGTCCTCTTTCTCCAGGTACTCCTGCAGATTAGGCATCTCCTCCGACAACCGCCTGAGGGCAGAAGAGACGTGGTGTGAATCGTAGCCTGCTGTTAAAAGCTACAGATATAGTACATCTGTGAGGTTAACAGAGGCTAACAACCCCTGAACAGACTTTCTACTCCCAAGGGGCCCAGAGATATTTACCAATAAAGTGCTACGCTCCAGACGGATGAGCGAGAAGCGCATGCGCAATTGCAACGAATTGGAGGAGGAAGTTTAAACAAACGCGCTGACTTTGAATACTCACATCTAGGCCGGGCCAGGTCCAAATGGCCTGCAACTCGGTGCGCATCACCTCCATGACTGTCCCTAACGAACGCCACCTGCCACGCATTCGTCCCATCCCTGGCAGCTTTAAAAAATCGTAGCGTGAAAACGGTGGGTCCGATCCGCGTGCCACTCGAAGTCGATTACAGGGGAGATGCAGCCCTTTCCAAAGAGCCCTGAACAGACTTTCTACTCCGACGTCCATCGCTAGCACCGGCTGAAAGCTGAGTTCCAGAGCTTTTCAACGAGCCCCCGTGCGTCTCTCTTCTCCAAAGTAGCGGAGATATATGAAAGGATAAAAGGGGAAAAGAATAAAATGCGCACCGGTTTCAAATTCGCAGGCTACCTGCGCTGAAGGCGTGGAAAACGAGCACGTGACCGAAAGGCTTCCGTACCCGATGGGTCCAGCTCTCGTGCCCAGTTGGTAGCTCGAAGGCTGTGCATATTCGATGCTGCACGGCCCCTGGGGCTCATGTTTTCAAGGGTCGAAGTGCGCACGTGCCGATGACCGGCAACCTAGCTCCGTGCCTGGGCACAATTCGGGCACTTTGATCCCCTTCAAGTGAATGGATAGATGGGAAAAAACATACTGCCAGGCCCACCGTGTCACATCAACCATGCAGGGCAAAGTGGCTTCGTCCCTGGGCACACTTTCTTGTGATTTGAGCCTTTAAATAATACAGGATCCAGACTTCCAATGCTCTCTAAATCACATGCCCGGCAAAGTAGCCTTAAACCTGGACACACAATGGAGACCATTTGACCTGTTAAATCATACTACAACCAGACTTCCAGGCCCACCAGGTCACACAGTCATGCCCAGCAAAGGAGCTCTGGGCCTGGGCACACTTCACGCAGTTTGACCCTTTAAATAATACTACAACCAGACTTCCAGGCCCAAGAGGTCACACAGTCATGCCCAGCAAAGTAGCTCTGGGCCTGGGCACACTTCACGCAGTTTTACCGTTTAAATAAAACTAGAAACAGACTTCCTGGCCCAAGAGGTCACACAGTCATGCCCAGCAAAGTAGTGCTGGGCCAGGGCACACTTCATGCACTTTGTGCCTTTAAATAATACTATAACCAGACTTCCAAACCCAAGAGGTCACAGAGTCATGCCCAGCAAAGTCGCTATGGGCCTGGGCAGACCATGCAGTTTGACCCTTTAACCAAAACTAGAAAGAGACCTCCAAGCCCAGGAGGTCACAGAATCATACCCAGTAAAGTAGCTAGCTAGCTATCCAGCTACCGGAAGCACGGTTAACAGTGCAGCCGGTAGCTAGCTAGCTAGCTAGCAGCTCAGTAACCGTACAAATTCGCTTGCTGCTGAAAACTGTCAAGTTGTATTTATAGCTTTCGTTTTAGTTCTCTCAGCTTACTTATTTGTTTTATTTGTTTTTGTTTTTTTTAGGGAAGTTCAATAATTTCTTAGAAATCTTGGAACATTTTGCCAGTTGGCTTCTAGGAAAGCCTTTCTGCGCACAGACAATAAACACAACCCAGAATTCCTCAAACAGGAATGAATCTACTAATTTACAACACGGTTTAGTAACATTTCAGGCACATGAGTGGAGGAACTAGCAAATTCTAAATGATGAAATCGAAGCTGATAAAAATCCATGAAAATTTAAACTGGTCATGAAAAAATGCTTGTGAATTGAAAATGTAAGTGATCGTTATCTGGAAAAGAAAGGATTAAAACAGTCTTGATTTGATACATTTTAAAAAATGAAATATCAAGTTTTATCATTCGTGACCAAGGGAGTTTCTATGAGGGTGTAAACAACAAACGCATGTAAACTAAAAACTACAGTGGCATATAATTAAATAATTTGAGTAACTTTGTGTCACGTCATTTAACGTTTAACTCAAGCCATTTTTGTTACCGGACTCTTATCACTTAACATTAGTAACTGTTTTAGTTGCCTTGTTTATCCAATAACATTCATTAATTAATCAATCGTTTAACCCAAGCAATTTTCATTACTTCCGCCTCTCGAGGCAAAATGTCAATCAGAACGTTGCGCCCGCAAACTTCAAATAAACGATAAATAAGGCGAGTAATAAAAATGGATAAAGTTGAAAGATAAGTTGATTAAACTTGAGTCAAATAAAACTACTTATCAGTCAAAGCGTCAATTCATATGCATTTTATTGACTCTAAATTTAATTTACGTGCATTTTAATCAGCCATATTTTTGATGTACAGACCTGAGTTTTGTCGTTGAAGAGAATAAAAGAATCCGTCGTGTAAACTTACGCCATCTGCAGGCTGAGATGGTGTTGGCGTGACCCGGATGTGACATTTGCCAAGCTGATGACATATCGCGATATTAATTGTGAGATTTCCTTACCATCTTTGCTCTTCGCAGAAGGGCACTGTGCGGCCGAACAGCGTAAGGAGTGGACTCCTTGGTAGACGTTTCGACCAGTGTTTCGCCCGATTTTACTACAAAGGTGTGAGGAATGTTTTCTTGGCACACCATGGGTCCTCTGAAATCGGTAGACATTTGAACAGAAGGGCTTACCTATGTATTGTGACCAAGTGCATCCCTTCATGCAGCTGCTTAAATTATGGCAGAAGGACACTTTCAACAAGACAAGAAACCCTGCCGCAAGGGTTGTATAATCACGGATTTGTTCCAGTATCAAGACAGCAAATTTTCAATGTTTCCCTGGCCTTCACAGTCCCCAGATCTTAATCCTATAGAACATCCCTGGGTAAAGGTATAAAACAGCAGTTTAGAACATGTCAGTCCCTCCATGTAATTTGAGAGAAAATATCCTATGAAGATTGGACCAAGATTCCTGCCGAGTATTTTCAGCGCATAGTGCTGTGCCAGAAAGAATTGCTGCAGTTCTGGAGGCCAAAGAAGGTCCAACATGCTATTAAATGGGTGTACTTAAGCCAGATACACTGTGTCCTATAATAGGATGTTGCTGGAACGTATGTGGATGTTGTTGGAATGGCCGCAGAGTTGCAGCAGCAGTACAGGTAGTCTGTGATCCTTTCCCCCATCCGAGTGAGTTTGCCCTGTTACACGGGGTCGAGTTATGATGTGAATGTTCAATTACACAGGATGGATTGTGGGCGACGGAACCGAACGGCCTTCAGGATTCAAGTAGAGAAAGGTGAAACTTCTCCAGCCTTTGAGTTAATCACAGGACTATTGCATAGCAATTAGGGATAACAGAACAGCTTTCGGGGGGTTTGGGTGGGGTGCCTTATCCGCCCCTTTAACAGAGTAGTCACAATTCAAATTTCCCTTGTTCCATTGTTTACAAGGCATTATACATGTGGTTTATTTATAGTGCACGGGGTAATATGCAGCGAGTCTGGTCTGTCTGCTTTGGAAGAGAAACATTTGGCCAAAAGAGCAAGACACAGCCAGGAGGATGATTGGTAAGAGCAGATCATAATATGCACCTTAAAGCTGTACACTACAGCTAGGTCCTGTTCCATGACTGCATATATAAATTTACTACTGACATTGTCATTTGTATCTGGCCATTTACAGTGCACTCTTGCTCAATGCAGCACTTGAAGCTGATTTTCCATTGTGTAGTTATTATGTTCAAGAGATGTTTGACCCGGTCAGGGTGACACACTTTAGTGAGGGCAGCAGTATCCTAGAGGACACTACAGACAGTGACGGAGACATCTCAGAGCGCGAGGTGAGAGGTTGAGTTTTTTGTTACTCTCTCTACGACATACTTTTCATGCCAGGTACTATTGTCCAGTTCAGCCCAATTTAATTTACTGCCTTGTATTATCATATATAAATTGCTGAACGATCGATATATATATATATATAGAGGTTGGAAATTGGTTGTGTAAAAATGAATTGTGATTGTTAAGCCACACAGATGTAAGTGGACATCAAGGGAAAAAATAGTGTGGGTGCCAAGTATGGTGATTGTATCTTTAAAGCTGTAGGAAATGTTACTTTCAGAATGTTTGTGAGATTAAAAAAAAAAAAAAAAAGATATAATTACTATCCATGGTGGAATTGAATGTGTTGCAGACAACATAGGCAGGGATTAGACTGAAAAATATCAGAGTATTCTTAGTGCCGTTTATTGCTGTTGTCAGAGGTTATGCAGCCATATCCTCCCTAGCAAGTATGACTTCTTCTTCTAACTGTTTGGCCACCTGCAGACACAAGTACCGTTTTGAGCAATACTTAATTACATCTACTCCAAATGCATATTTAATTGCATTGTTAGTATTTATGCAAAACAAGTGTTTGGATTGCCCTGCTCCATTGCAGACTTTCTCACTCTAGCAAATGCGGCTTCCACCTCCTCAATCAGTTGATCCGCATCATTTTCATAGGAAACATCATCATTGTTCCTCAAACATCTTTTACTAATCTTAAAATTCACATCTGGATCTCGCATCTTTCTGTAAGAATCCAGTGTCAACTGCAACTATGAGGAGAAACAGTGTTAAGCAATATTTAATTACATCTACTTGAAATGCATAGTTCATAGCATTGTGAGAATTTGTGGAAAACAAGTGTTAGGATTGCTCTGCTCCACTGCAGACTTTCTCACTCTAGCAAAGATGGCTTCCACGTCCTCAATATATTTATCCCAGTCATTGTCATGGAAAATCTGAGTCTTTTCAGGAAACATCATGACATTCATATGTGGAGGTTCTGTCTTTTTGGAAGAGTCCAGTTCCACCTGTAGATATGAGTAGAAATATTGTTGACCAGTATTTAAATACATTTAATTGAAATATGACTTTAATTACATTTTGATACATTTGTAATTTATCATTTGTATTGGACTGGAAAGGAAACAAATACAATTTTTTATCGCATATCCATTATCACATAGCCTGCAGGCCTAATGATGTAAAAATGTGCCCCCAAATGTTCAACAGAAATAACAGGACCTGACACACTAAGGTACCGTAGACCCATTCAAATTGTGCTATTGGAACAATAAATTCCAATGCATTCAGTCATTTTAGCTAGTGTTGATTTTGATTCTCGCCACAATTATACTAATAATCAGCGTTACAACTCAGCATGCAAAGTCACCGAACAGTCGACTGTTAATTCTATAGTAAGGAGAATGTAAAACAAACAAACAAAAAACCCACCAACGGTATTTTTTTTCCTGTAACTGACAAAGATTACGTATGCTAAATGTATGTGTCCTAAATATATTCTAAATACATTTACATTAGTGGTTTTAATTAATTTCTCCAACATTTGTTGAAATGCATTTGTAATTTATATTCAGAGACATTTCAGTAAGTACAAGCATTAAATTAGCATCACTGTTCACCATAGCTGTTTTTCCATTTTTTGTGGCTTTTGTCCCTTGCCTCAGTATGGCTTTAAATCATTTGTCTTGGTTCTACTTTACTTACTATGGCTGATTCAGTTGTCTGAGTAGTCAAGTCATTCTTCGTTAAATGGTTTGTTCTAGTATCTGTTTAAAAAGTAACAGAAAATGTCTTATTAGCATTGTATAGATACTTAGAACACTTCTACGTAGATCTCTCTCTCTCAGACACACACACAGTTCATCCAAGTGGTGGCTGTGGTCAGAACTTACCCTTAAAGAAGTCATCATCTGAGGTGGAGTTCCTTCTATTAACACCCTTCCGACAACAGCAAGTGAAGAATAGCACAAGTTGTGTGAATGTTCTGGCAGGGATCTGGGCTCGTGTCTTTTCATTTTTCTTCTTCCTATATTGACCAAATATCCCATGGTTTTCCTTTTCATACTTCTCAGAAGGAACAGGTTCCTTGCATCTTGGATTACAGTAGTAACTACTGGACTGACCCATAATAAATTTTGTTTTGAAAATCCAACTGTAACCGGCACTACTTGATAACAGAAGAGATCGTTTGGGTAAAACAGAAATGTGATCTGTAGACTAAAATTGGTTCACAGAAATTGCTCATTTGAAAAATCTGTTCTTTGACTACATCATAATTGCATAATTGATGCGGATGCATTATGACATCGCACGTCACGTCTGCAATAGATTTAGATTTACACCAACTTTAAAGAGAAAATGATGATTAGCAAATGTAGTTGCTAGTGATTGTCTAGTGATTGCAAGCAACGACTATTCGTGCTCTGCATTCTTGCGTATTTATTTATGCTAGGCTGTACATAACGCAGCCTTAAAAACATGGGATAGAAATCCCCATGTAACACAATTCAGGTTCTGTCCAAATACATGGCTAGCTAGCAAGTTATTTTACAATCCCATTTAGCACATATATCGCCACGAATGTCCTGAACAAAACACGCTGTACCTAATCCCCATAAATGACATATCTCTCACTGAATAAAAACTTGTATGCTTCAACAGTATACAGTGGGAGAAATGGCGATCACCTTTAAAAGGATTTCTTACTGTAGGCCTATTATAAACAACATGGAGGAAATTAAAATAAAAATACTTCAGTTAGACCGTGGACACAGGCTGCTAATAAATCAAGTAAATGAAACTGGATGGACTGCTTAATTATGTAACAACACAACATTTATGGTGACGAGGATGTTTCACACATACACTCTTAAGTGATGCTGACCTCAATATCCACATTTCACATTGTTACTGTACCACTGTAGATGAACCTAAACCTCACATTCTCGTCACGTTGATAAGCTTTTTGAAAGTTCCGCTCTGCACGTCTCTGAAAAGCAGGCGAGTTCATCTCCTGGAAACATAAAAGCATGACACTAATGTAAATCTTTCACTTTGTTCTTATATGCGAGTTGTCAATAATTCAAAATTCTTGTTAAAACTGTGGAACTCTGTTGCAGCTCACTCTCTCTGTTTTGCATTGCCAGATCGCTGAACAGGAGCATGTCCGGCTTTGACACACGTGCCCTGCGCTGACCAGTACCGCCAGCAACCACAACACGTGGAGACGTAATCCTCTTTAACTACTTGTCCTTCCTCCATGTATATACACTCCAAACTCCAGTTTAGAGTGGTTAATGGCACTTACGCCAGCACACTGTACCGGTTTGATCACCTGTAGTCAGAGATGCACGGACCCGTTGGTGCGTATGCGTAACTCGGAGCGGGTGCTGCTCTCCAAGGTTATGCTGCTGCTTACTGTCACTCTCTCACGAGCACAAGTCCTCGTCTACTTTAACAAGGCTAAGTCACTGATAATGTAATAACAAACATGTTTGACAAAATACTAGGTCATGGTTTGCAGTCTAAAGTCCTTCTGACTTGCTGAGAGTTAGCCTGATTTGATTTAGCTTGTTCTTAACCTTTGTTTAGTATGTTACATAAAAGCTCATGGAAATATTTCAGATGTAACATAAATGTACCTGACCATTTTCACTGAAAGAGACTGGTAGCTACAGGATTACATGAAGCTACAATCAGAATCGATTTCTAGTCACCGAGCATTATTGTTGTGAATAATTAGAATTTAAATTAATTCATATTTTGTTAATTATGTAAATAAGTTACAATCTTGGAAGATAGTTTGCATTCTGTTTCTATATGACAGTTATATATTTTTTTGTTTGTTTGTTTGTTTTCTTAGTGTAAATCATGATCTTATAGTTTGTTTTCTAAGTGTGTTTCCAAATTGCCTTTGACTGCTGTATGCCTAATTGCAGCATTTAACCCCTCATTTCGTCTCTAATTTTTGACATGTACTCTTGTCTTGCATAAGTGGAAAGTCGATCAGCCCCCGTTTAAAAATGGTGAGCTTTTACTGTCACGTTAATAACATCACGCACGCGCACACCTAATGCTTTGACTGTCCTGCACTTTAAATATCTTCTGCACATAATGGAGGGTGTGCATAGTTACCAGTTCCCTTCGTGCAAAAGGGTTGTCTTAGGTTACTGTAAAGTCTAACGCACATTTGGAATCCTTTCTTTTGCTGAGATGTTACTAGCTCACATGATACTCAAAAATGAGCACAATCATCGAAATGCGGACATCATTGGGTACAGGGGTGCCTAGCCATAGTCATGAATAACTGAATATAAAAGGCTGAACAATCTACTATAAGCAATTGCATATTTCATTAGGTTTTTGTTTTTTTTTAATAGGCTGTAGTAACTTCAGGAGCTCAGGCAGGGGAACATTAATATTTATGAGTGGCTATGCCACACCCACTGAAATAAAAGCTGAGGATGTCATTGCAGAGGTAGGAGAAGCCAGAGCAGAATATTACAGAATATTACATTATTACATTGCTTGAATAGTGGCTCTGTCTGCCCTGGGGGTATTATTGAAACCCAAAGGCTGAAAGGATGGGGAGAGAGAGAGAGAGAGAGAGAGAGAGAGAGAGAGAGAGAGAGAGCGAGCATGTGTGAACATATTCTTGTCACTGTACGGCTCCTCCCCCCAAACGTCTCCCCGTGTGTGTTTGCTTGTGTGTGTGTGTGTGTGTGTGTTCATCCGTGTGGCCACGCCCCCTTGTGTTTCACGCCTGCTCTTCGTTGTGTTGTTATTGTTTGCGTATATAAGTCCTTTGTGTAAACATTAACGTTGTCAGTGTTTGATCCCACGATAGCCTTAGTGCTACGTTGTCTTCCATGTCTCTAAATAAACATCGCTGTATGCATCACGGCTCCTCTTTTGTATCCTGCCAAGCCTCCCTGCGTTACAATTATGATCAAATTTGATAAAATACTAGGTCATAGTTTGCAGTCTGAAGTATTTTTGACCTGCTGAGAGTTAGCCTGATTTGATTTAGCCTGTTCCTAACCTTTGTTTAGTATGTTGCGTAAAAGCTCATGGAAATATTTCAGATGTAACATACATGTAATTGACCTAGTAGAGCAAAATTACAGAATTGTAAGGAAGAAGTGACGTTCTTGGGGCATATCATTAAGGGAAATACACACGGGCTGTCTCAAAACTGAGCACAAGCCATAATTTTGCTACCTAAACCATAGTGGCATACTCCCCTCTTACTGTTTTAGTCCCACACGCAGTACACCAAATACTGCAGGACCAAAGAGTGTCACACTTATCAGCCCAATGGTAGCTGAGATACCACACTACCCTCTTAGATATGCCTAATATAACTGTCAAAAGGTGTATAACACTGAACCCAGCTACACTCCTTCCTACGGAGGAGGATGGAGATCCACAAGACTGCACAGCAGTCTTAGCTTAAGTATGTACACCGCAGGTTGATCTCTTTGAAGAAGCCATAAGTAACCCAGACCTATGCCTCTATGTGGATGGGTCAGCAAGCAGGGACGACACAGGGGTCAATAGGGCGGCATACGCGGCAGTAACAGATCATGAAATACTTGAAACAGAAGTATTACCATCCTCCTATTCAGCGCAGGCTGCTGAACCAGTAGCACTGACGGAAGCATGCCAATTAGCTGCAGACAAAACTGTTAATGATTTTGGAGCCATATGGAAACATAGGCAATTCCTGACAAGCTCGGGTAAATATATTAGACATCACCATCTTGCTAGAAGCCATTTTGCTGCCAAAGACAATTGCAGTTGTTAAGTGTGCAGCTCACAGGACTACAGAAGACCAAATCAGCAAGGGGAATAATTTTGTAGATAGAGTAACAAAGGCAGCTGCAACTAACACCGCTGTGCAAGCAATACAGGAAACCGCTGCTACCCCGCATGCCACATTACGGGAGATTCAGTCAGGGGCTACCGCCACCGAACGCACCAGGTGGAGACAACTAGACTGCGCAGTGTACGATGGTGCTTGGACACACACACCTACGGGCAAACCTTGCCTAGCCAAATCATACATGCAGGGCCTAATCAGAATTGCTCATGGGCGTAGCCATATGAGCAAAGGGGGAATCGTGGACAGCATATTAAAGTTGCGCCAGAACTCACAATACTTACCCAAAACTTTTGTTCCAGCTGTCTTGTTTGTGCGCAGCACTCCCCAAAGGGAACCAAGCACGGTGGACAGGACCACACCAAGTCCTGTTAACAACCCACACTGCTGTCAAAATAGAAGGACGAGGAACCTGGGTACATCACACACACTGTAAGAAGGCTCCGACACCAGCCCCAACTCCAAGCAGCAGCACCCCAACAGACTAGGTCGGAACTGTGTTGAGTAGGGTGTTAAAGGCAAGGCCTACCCTTTCGACACTCGGAACCGTCAACCTCTCGCCTCTTGCTGATCCTGCCGACTACACCAATTTCTGTGGTGGAATTTTGAATAAACAGCAAGTCAGACGTGATTAAAAGAGTAATTTAATAAAGAAAATAAGGCATACAAAACACAGCTGTGTGAGAGCTAATGCTCTAAGCAAAAGTTCTAAAGGGGTAGACTGGCTCTGCTCCTTATACCTAAACTTCACATCCTGGAAGGGATGTCCTGTCATCCTGTATACCCATTTCCTGCTCCTTGTTGCACTAAGCACTTCTGCACATATCAGGATGCTCTGTTCCACCAGGACAGACACAGTTTGCTAGATCCTCTTTATCAGGATTAGTCGCACGACACATGCAAGATCACGAAGCAGCTGATTCAGCAGTCGTTTTGTTCACACAATATACAAAGACAGAATGTGCAGACTAAACTATTCATATAGGATTACATAGAAAAAGGATTAACATGATTATATATGAATCACATGATAATACATGATCGAATAATAATTTCCATCACACTAGAAACAGACCTCCAGGCCCAAGAGGTCACACAGTCGTGCCCAGCAAAGTAGTGCTGGGCCAGGGCACACTTCATACACTTTGTGCCTTTAAATAATACTACAACCAGATTTCCAAGCCCAAGAGGTCACACAGTCATGCCCAGCAAAGTAGCTCTGGGCCTGGGCACACTTCACGCAGTTTGACCCTTTGAATAATACTACAACCAGACTTCCAGGCCCAATAGGTCACACAGTCGTGCCCAACAAAGTAGTGCTGGGCCAGGGCACACTTCATGCACTTTGTGCGTTTAAATAATACTACAGCCAGATTTCCAAGCCCAAGAGGTCACACAGTCATGCCCAGCTAAGTAGCTCTGGGCCTGGGCACAATTCACGCAGTTTGACCCTTTAAATAAAACTAGAAACAGACTTCCTGGCCCAAGAGGTCACACAGTCATACTCAGCAAGGTTGCGTTAAACCTGGGCACACTTCACGCAGTTTGACCATTTAAATAAAACTAGAAACAGACTTCCAGGCCCAAGAGGTCACACAGTCATGCCCAGCAAAGTAGCTCTGGGCCTGGGCACACTTCACGCAGTTTGACCCTTTAGATAATACTACAACCAGACTTCCAGGCCCAAGAGGCCACACAGTCATGCCCAGCAAAGTAGCTCTGGGCCTGGGCACACTTGACGCAGTTTGACCCTTTAAATAATACTAAAACCAGACTTCCAGGCCCAAGAGGTCACACAGTCAGGCCCAGCAAAGTAGCTCTGGGCCTGGGCACACTTCATGCAGTTTGACCCTTTAAATAAAACTAGAAACAGACTTCCTGGCCCAAGAGGTCACACAGTCATGCCCAGCAAAGTAGCTCTGGGCCTGGGCACACTTCACGCAGTTTGACCATTTAAATAAAACTAGAAACAGACTTCCAGGCCCAAGAGGTCACACAGTCATGCCCAGCAAAGTAGCTCTGGGCCTGGGCACACTTCACGCAGTTTGACCCTTTAGATAATACTACAACCAGACTTCCAGGCCCAAGAGGTCACACAGTCATGCCCAGCAAAGTAGCTCTGGGCCTGGGCACACTTGACGCAGTTTGACCCTTTAAATAATACTAAAACCAGACTTCCAGGCCCAAGAGGTCACACAGTCAGGCCCAGCAAAGTAGCTCTGGGCCTGGGCACACTTCACGCAGTTTGACCCTTTAGATAATACTACAACCAGACTTCCAGGCCCAAGAGTTCACACAGTCATGCCCAGCAAAGTAGCTCTGGGCCTGCGCACACTTCACACAGTTTGACCCTTTGACCATTTTTGGCAGATTTCACCACGTTATTACGAACGTGGATACGTTATCTTAGAATTATAAGCAGTGTGAGATGTGAAGCTAAGTGAAGCACATGTGCAGAATTTCTAACAATAGCCTGTTTTGTATAGCCTGGCTAACTGACCAATCAGTGAAATGAAATGTGGTTGCTGAGCCTGTTGCAGCTGGGTCAATTTAATTTGGTTTCATTGTGTTTAATTTTAAACTCAGCTGCGTGCCATAAGACACAAGTTTATCTGATCATTTTTTGTTTTAATGCCGACTTAACCTAGCCATGTTTTACAGTTATCTTGAAATAATTAAGGTTCATCGCTAGAGGGTGCTGTTCATCTTTTTTTTTCTTTTTCTTTTTTGTATTATTGATCAGGAAAAAACTATAAAATAGATGAGGTGGACGTTTTCTATGTATCATATGGAATTTGAGTAGATGAGTGAATGTTACTATGTAAATGTATAAGAATTTGTGGATAAGATTATTATGAGATTATTTATAATCAAACGACTACACTGTACAACCACATCTTCCTTTTATTTACATATTATACAGATATTTACAGATATTTATATTTTACTTACAGAGCAGCTCCTCATTGGTTCGGCTCAGAAGCTTCTTTTCGATGTCCTCTTTCTCCAGGTACTCCTGCAGGTTAGGCATCTCCTCCGCCAACCGCCTGAGGGCAGAAGAGACGTGGTGTGACGCGTAGCCTGCTGTTAAAGGCTACAGATATAGTACATCTGTGAGGCTAACAGCGCTTATTATATGAAGCCTTATAGAGGTCATATGGAATGATCTCATTCGATCAACCCTAATGTAACCCTTACAAACTTTCATGAACTCATTTGAATAACACTACCATAGCCCTTAAGAATTTTCCTAAAATGTTTTAGGATGTTCTGAACAGAGTATCTCTTAAAGGTTAAATCCCTTGCAGGTCTTAGTCCTGCTCATCCCACATGCTGATGTGTGAGTGAAACAGTGCATAGGTGTAGAGACCTGGACTTGGCGAGATGCAGGCCTATCCTCTCAGTCTGGTGCTATTCTGTTACTAGAGGACCTGAACACGCTTCTCCAACAGCACGTTCTTCTGGGCCTGATGACAACACGCACACACATGCACCCGCACACACACGGGCACACATACAGACATACAGATACTGTTTAATTTCTTCACATCTGTAGATACACTAGCATAAGTTGATATATACGTTTATGAGTTTGATTATGAGCTGATTTCAACTTGACAGGTACAGAGTATATAGTATACATAGAGAGTGCATAGTTTTACCAGGTTGAGTGCTACAGATTCTTGTGATGAAAGGTGACAAACCCAGCGATATGAAGAAAACAAGTACTGGGTTAGTCCCTTAAAGGTTTAAAGGAGTCTCCCTTAAAGGTCTTAGTCCTGCTCATACCACATGCTGATGTGTGAGTGAAACAGTGCAGAGGTGTAGAGACCTGGACTTGGCGACATGCAGGTCTTTCCTGGCAATTAGTGCTGCATTCTGCTGCAGGAGAACCAGAACATGCTTCTCCCCACACACACACACGGGCACACATACAGGTGCGCACATATACACAGATACACATTCTGTTTAATTTCTTCACATCTGCAGACTAGAGTAAGCTGAGGGTATAGTGTTAAACCAGGTACTACATAAACAGTATATAGTATATATACAGAGGATATAGTGTTAAACCAGGAACTACTTACAGAGTATATAGTATACATACAGAGTATATAGTTTTACCAAAAGATCATGCTGATCTTTGATCTCCTGGTTCTTTATCTCCAGCACCACTTTCAGACTCATAATGTCCTCCTCTATGGGCTGGTTTAACACACACACACACAAACGTGCACACGCACACACACGCGCACACGCACACACACACGAATCATCACTACAGCCAGTACAATGGAAAGGTGGGAATGTGTACTGAATGTGTACTGACGTTATAAGTGAAAGGTGGAGGTACTGGTGGATGTGTACTGAGACTATAAGGGATCTCTACCTGCAGTGACAGTCTGAGCTTCTCAAGTTCTTCCTCCAGAGATTTCTTCTCCTGTTCACAGGCCATTTTCATATCTGCCAGAGCAAGTATCATTACTGCTGGATATATATATATATATATATATATATATATATATATATATATATATATATATATATATATATATATATATATATATATATACAACACAGATTGTATATACTACATAATTACTACTGGATATATAAAATATAATATATATAGTACTATACATATATTAGTATCACTTTTATTGGAGCCTAAAGGCTAACATTCATTATTAGTTATGTTAGTATTATTGCATTTCCATAGTACTTACTCTTGATGGACCTGTTATGCTCCTCCTCCTCCTGCTGTTTCTGCAGGAGCTCTGTCTCCTCCTGCTGTTTGTGTTTCAGCATCTCCTGAAGAACCTGCAGCTCCGTCTGCTTCTGCAACCTCAACTCCTTCAGCTGCTCCAACAAACCGTTCTCCAACTCCTGCTTCTCACACCGCAAACACTCCAATCGGGCCACAGGCCCCACTACTGACACAGAACCACACACACACACACACACACAAAGAGAGACAAACAGAAAGACACATAGACATATGAAATTAGAAAGCCATATAGTGTAGAAATAGATTGATGTTATTCAGGGACCTCATTTATAAAACTTTGTGGATTCCAAAATGAAAGTGTGTGTATTCTGCACAAATAACAGGAAATGGCATATACCCCCCCAAAAATTAGATTTCTAAAGCCTCGAATATGAATTATTGGGAGATAGAGGCGACAGTGCAGCGCTAAAGACAAAAAAGGAATTTTAACCACAGGTATGAGTGGCAGCACCAGCAACCGCAGGTGTGAGTGGCATTATATTTACATTTACCCTCCACATCCTTTGTGTCTGTGTATTCGTCCTCGATGCGTCCAGCACACCATCTCCAGAAACGCCTCATTTTTCCTCTGTCCTCTTCAGTGTCTTTCCACAGACTGATCTGTAAAGGTGTTCATGGGATTCCCCTCACGTGTGACATTGGGCCACAGGACATATGGGGTTCTAAAGTTCCAAGAGTGTAGATGAGTTGTTTTTCTTTGAATTTCCTAATTTCATTGACTCTACCTCAACCTGGATTGATTAACCATGTACGGCTCACCGGAGACTGTGATACATATAACATCCCAAAGTGTACTTAATTCTGAGCAAAATCTAACTAGCCTCATTACTGCTGAACTATGAGGGGCCATTTAGGGAGAAATCAGGGAAACACTACTTGTACATACATATGAAACATTTTCACATAAATAGCCTACTACTTACATTTGTGTATAATAATTTAAACTTGCATATACACGCACTTGCCCACTCAATCCCTGGTGCGTAAACATAGGGTTGCACTATGCTTATGTTGGTATGGGGGTGTCTGTGTGTATATAACCATTTTCAGTGCGCCCGGAAGTCATTTCATTGTAATTTCAAGGCAGATATTTAACATGTGTACAGTGCGTATAATAGACAGAGGAAGACTGTTGAACTATTAATATTAGGACAGTTATTGACATTTGTGTAATAAGTAGTGCTTCTCTTAATGACAAATGTAACTGTTTTCCCATATAGAATTGTGTGCTTTATATTGTTTGGAAGAACTTTTTCTTCTCATTTAGAAATATGTGGACTAAGTGCTCAGATTGTCTTATTATTTATTATGCTCAGTCTTTCATTGCGTATAATTTTAAACTCAGCTGCGTGCCATAAGACACAAGTTAATCTGAGCCTTTTTTGTTCTAACGCCGACTTAACCTAGCCATGTTTTACAGTTATCTTGAAATAATTGAGGTTCATCGCTAGAGGGTGGTGTTCATCTTTTTTTCTTTTCTTTTTTTGTATTATTGTTTAGGGAAAAACTATAAAATAGATGAGGTGGACGTTTTCTATGTATCATATGGAATTTGAGTATATGAGTGAATGTTACTATGTAAATGTATAAGAATTTGTGGATAAAATTATTATGAGATTATTTATAATCAAACAACTACACTATACAACCACATCTTCCTTTTATTTACATATTATACAGATATTTACATTTTATTTACAGAGCAGCTCCTCATTGGTTCGGCTCAGAAGCTTCTTTTCGATGTCCTCTTTCTCCAGGTACTCCTGCAGATTAGGCATCTCCTCCGACAACCGCCTGAGGGCAGAAGAGACGTGGTGTGAATCGTAGCCTGCTGTTAAAAGCTACAGATATAGTACATCTGTGAGGTTAACAGAGGCTAACAACCCCTGAACAGACTTTCTACTCCCAAGGGGCCCAGAGATATTTACCAATAAAGTGCTACGCTCCAGACGGATGAGCGAGAAGCGCATGCGCAATTGCAACGAATTGGAGGAGGAAGTTTAAACAAACGCGCTGACTTTGAATACTCACATCTAGGCCGGGCCAGGTCCAAATGGCCTGCAACTCGGTGCGCATCACCTCCATGACTGTCCCTAACGAACGCCACCTGCCACGCATTCGTCCCATCCCTGGCGGCTTTAAAAAATCGTAGCGTGAAAACGGTGGGTCCGATCCGCGTGCCACTCGAAGTCGATTACAGGGGAGATGCAGCCCTTTCCAAAGAGCCCTGAACAGACTTTCTACTCCGACGTCCATCGCTAGCACCGGCTGAAAGCTGAGTTCCAGAGCTTTTCAACGAGCCCCCGTGCGTCTCTCTTCTCCAAAGTAGCGGAGATATATGAAAGGATAAAAGGGGAAAAGAATAAAATGCGCACCGGTTTCAAATTCGCAGGCTACCTGCGCTGAAGGCGTGGAAAACGAGCACGTGACCGAAAGGCTTCCGTACCCGATGGGTCCAGCTCTCGTGCCCAGTTGGTAGCTCGAAGGCTGTGCATATTCGATGCTGCACGGCCCCTGGGGCTCATGTTTTCAAGGGTCGAAGTGCGCACGTGCCGATGACCGGCAACCTAGCTCCGTGCCTGGGCACAATTCGGGCACTTTGATCCCCTTCAAGTGAATGGATAGATGGGAAAAAACATACTGCCAGGCCCACCGTGTCACATCAACCATGCAGGGCAAAGTGGCTTCGTCCCTGGGCACACTTTCTTGTGATTTGAGCCTTTAAATAATACAGGATCCAGACTTCCAATGCTCTCTAAATCACATGCCCGGCAAAGTAGCCTTAAACCTGGACACACAATGGAGACCATTTGACCTGTTAAATCATACTACAACCAGACTTCCAGGCCCACCAGGTCACACAGTCATGCCCAGCAAAGGAGCTCTGGGCCTGGGCACACTTCACGCAGTTTGACCCTTTAAATAATACTACAACCAGACTTCCAGGCCCAAGAGGTCACACAGTCATGCCCAGCAAAGTAGCTCTGGGCCTGGGCACACTTCACGCAGTTTTACCGTTTAAATAAAACTAGAAACAGACTTCCTGGCCCAAGAGGTCACACAGTCATGCCCAGCAAAGTAGTGCTGGGCCAGGGCACACTTCATGCACTTTGTGCCTTTAAATAATACTATAACCAGACTTCCAAACCCAAGAGGTCACAGAGTCATGCCCAGCAAAGTCGCTATGGGCCTGGGCAGACCATGCAGTTTGACCCTTTAACCAAAACTAGAAAGAGACCTCCAAGCCCAGGAGGTCACAGAATCATACCCAGTAAAGTAGCTAGCTAGCTATCCAGCTACCGGAAGCACGGTTAACAGTGCAGCCGGTAGCTAGCTAGCTAGCTAGCAGCTCAGTAACCGTACAAATTCGCTTGCTGCTGAAAACTGTCAAGTTGTATTTATAGCTTTCATTTTAGTTCTCTCAGCTTATTTATTTGTTTTTGTTTTTTTTAGGGAAGTTCAATAATTTCTTAGAAATCTTGGAACATTTTGCCAGTTGGCTTCTAGGAAAGCCTTTCTGCGCACAGACAATAAACACAACCCAGAATTCCTCAAACAGGAATGAATCTACTAATTTACAACACGGTTTAGTAACATTTCAGGCACATGAGTGGAGGAACTAGCAAATTCTAAATGATGAAATCGAAGCTGATAAAAATCCATGAAAATTTAAACTGGTCATGAAAAAATGCTTGTGAATTGAAAATGTAAGTGATCGTTATCTGGAAAAGAAAGGATTAAAACAGTCTTGATTTGATACATTTTAAAAAATGAAATATCAAGTTTTATCATTCGTGACCAAGGGAGTTTCTATGAGGGTGTAAACAACAAACGCATGTAAACTAAAAACTACAGTGGCATATAATTAAATAATTTGAGTAACTTTGTGTCACGTCATTTAACGTTTAACTCAAGCCATTTTTGTTACCGGACTCTTATCACTTAACATTAGTAACTGTTTTAGTTGCCTTGTTTATCCAATAACATTCATTAATTAATCAATCGTTTAACCCAAGCAATTTTCATTACTTCCGCCTCTCGAGGCAAAATGTCAATCAGAACGTTGCGCCCGCAAACTTCAAATAAACGATAAATAAGGCGAGTAATAAAAATGGATAAAGTTGAAAGATAAGTTGATTAAACTTGAGTCAAATAAAACTACTTATCAGTCAAAGCGTCAATTCATATGCATTTTATTGACTCTAAATTTAATTTACGTGCATTTTAATCAGCCATATTTTTGATGTACAGACCTGAGTTTTGTCGTTGAAGAGAATAAAAGAATCCGTCGTGTAAACTTACGCCATCTGCAGGCTGAGATGGTGTTGGCGTGACCCGGATGTGACGTTTGCCAAGCTGATGACATATCGCGATATTAATTGTGAGATTTCCTTACCATCTTTGCTCTTCGCAGAAGGGCACTGTGCGGCCGAACAGCGTAAGGAGTGGACTCCTTGGTAGACGTTTCGACCAGTGTTTCGCCCGATTTTACTACAAAGGTGTGAGGAATGTTTTCTTGGCACACCATGGGTCCTCTGAAATCGGTAGACATTTGAACAGAAGGGCTTACCTATGTATTGTGACCAAGTGCATCCCTTCATGCAGCTGCTTAAATTATGGCAGAAGGACACTTTCAACAAGACAAGAAACCCTGCCGCAAGGGTTGTATAATCACGGATTTGTTCCAGTATCAAGACAGCAAATTTTCAATGTTTCCCTGGCCTTCACAGTCCCCAGATCTTAATCCTATAGAACATCCCTGGGTAAAGGTATAAAACAGCAGTTTAGAACATGTCAGTCCCTCCATGTAATTTGAGAGAAAATATCCTATGAAGATTGGACCAAGATTCCTGCCGAGTATTTTCAGCGCATAGTGCTGTGCCAGAAAGAATTGCTGCAGTTCTGGAGGCCAAAGAAGGTCCAACATGCTATTAAATGGGTGTACTTAAGCCAGATACACTGTGTCCTATAATAGGATGTTGCTGGAACGTATGTGGATGTTGTTGGAATGGCCGCAGAGTTGCAGCAGCAGTACAGGTAGTCTGTGATCCTTTCCCCCATCCGAGTGAGTTTGCCCTGTTACACGGGGTCGAGTTATGATGTGAATGTTCAATTACACAGGATGGATTGTGGGCGACGGAACCGAACGGCCTTCAGGATTCAAGTAGAGAAAGGTGAAACTTCTCCAGCCTTTGAGTTAATCACAGGACTATTGCATAGCAATTAGGGATAACAGAACAGCTTTCGGGGGGTTTGGGTGGGGTGCCTTATCCGCCCCTTTAACAGAGTAGTCACAATTCAAATTTCCCTTGTTCCATTGTTTACAAGGCATTATACATGTGGTTTATTTATAGTGCACGGGGTAATATGCAGCGAGTCTGGTCTGTCTGCTTTGGAAGAGAAACATTTGGCCAAAAGAGCAAGACACAGCCAGGAGGATGATTGGTAAGAGCAGATCATAATATGCACCTTAAAGCTGTACACTACAGCTAGGTCCTGTTCCATGACTGCATATATAAATTTACTACTGACATTGTCATTTGTATCTGGCCATTTACAGTGCACTCTTGCTCAATGCAGCACTTGAAGCTGATTTTCCATTGTGTAGTTATTATGTTCAAGAGATGTTTGACCCGGTCAGGGTGACACACTTTAGTGAGGACAGCAGTATCCTAGAGGACACTACAGACAGTGACGGAGACATCTCAGAGCGCGAGGTGAGAGGTTGAGTTTTTTGTTACTCTCTCTACGACATACTTTTCATGCCAGGTACTATTGTCCAGTTCAGCCCAATTTAATTTACTGCCTTGTATTATCATATATAAATTGCTGAACGATATATATATATATATATATATATATATATATATATATATATATATATATATATATATATATATATATATATATAATATATATATATATATATATATATAGAGGTTGGAAATTGGTTGTGTAAAAATGAATTGTAGGAAATGTTACTTTCAGAATGTTTGTGAGATAAAAAAAAAAAAAAAAAAGATATAATTACTATCCATGGTGGAATTGAATGTGTTGCAGACAACATAGGCAGGGATTAGACTGAAAAATATCAGAGTATTCTTAGTGCCGTTTATTGCTGTTGTCAGAGGTTATGCAGCCATATCCTCCCTAGCAAGTATGACTTCTTCTTCTAACTGTTTGGCCACCTGCAGACACAAGTACCGTGTTGAGCAATACTTAATTACATCTACTCCAAATGCATATTTAATTGCATTGTTAGTATTTATGCAAAACAAGTGTTTGGATTGCCCTGCTCCATTGCAGACTTTCTCACTCTAGCAAATGCGGCTTCCACCTCCTCAATCAGTTGATCCGCATCATTTTCATAGGAAACATCATCATTAGTAAAAGATGTTTGAGGAACAATCTTAAAATTCACATCTGGATCTCGCATCTTTCTGTAAGAATCCAGTGTCAACTGCAACTATGAGGAGAAACAGTGTTAAGCAATATTTAATTACATCTACTTGAAATGCATAGTTCATAGCATTGTGAGAATTTGTGGAAAACAAGTGTTAGGATTGCTCTGCTCCACTGCAGACTTTCTCACTCTAGCAAAGATGGCTTCCACGTCCTCAATATATTTATCCCAGTCATTGTCATGGAAAATCTGAGTCTTTTCAGGAAACATCATGACATTCATATGTGGAGGTTCTGTCTTTTTGGAAGAGTCCAGTTCCACCTGTAGATATGAGTAGAAATATTGTTGACCAGTATTTAAATACATTTAATTGAAATATGACTTTAATTACATTTTGATACATTTGTAATTTATCATTTGTATTGGACTGGAAAGGAAACAAATACAATTTTTTATCGCATATCCATTATCACATAGCCTGCAGGCCTAATGATGTAAAAATGTGCCCCCAAATGTTCAACAGAAATAACAGGACCTGACACACTAAGGTACCGTAGACCCATTCAAATTGTGCTATTGGAACAATAAATTCCAATGCATTCAGTCATTTTAGCTAGTGTTGATTTTGATTCTCGCCACAATTATACTAATAATCAGCGTTACAACTCAGCATGCAAAGTCACCGAACAGTCGACTGTTAATTCTATAGTAAGGAGAATGTAAAACAAACAAACAAAAAACCCACCAACGGTATTTTTTTTCCTGTAACTGACAAAGATTACGCATGCTAAATGTATGTGTCCTAAATATATTCTAAATACATTTACATTAGTGGTTTTAATTAATTTCTCCAACATTTGTTGAAATGCATTTGTAATTTATATTCAGAGACATTTCAGTAAGTACAAGCATTAAATTAGCATCACTGTTCACCATAGCTGTTTTTCCATTTTTTGTGGCTTTTGTCCCTTGCCTCAGTATGGCTTTAAATCATTTGTCTTGGTTCTACTTTACTTACTATGGCTGATTCAGTTGTCTGAGTAGTCAAGTCATTCTTCGTTAAATGGTTTGTTCTAGTATCTGTTTAAAAAGTAACAGAAAATGTCTTATTAGCATTGTATAGATACTTAGAACACTTCTACGTAGATCTCTCTCTCTCAGACACACACACAGTTCATCCAAGTGGTGGCTGTGGTCAGAACTTACCCTTAAAGAAGTCATCATCTGAGGTGGAGTTCCTTCTATTAACACCCTTCCGACAACAGCAAGTGAAGAATAGCACAAGTTGTGTGAATGTTCTGGCAGGGATCTGGGCTCGTGTCTTTTCATTTTTCTTCTTCCTATATTGACCAAATATCCCATGGTTTTCCTTTTCATACTTCTCAGAAGGAACAGGTTCCTTGCATCTTGGATTACAGTAGTAACTACTGGACTGACCCATAATAAATTTTGTTTTGAAAATCCAACTGTAACCGGCACTACTTGATAACAGAAGAGATCGTTTGGGTAAAACAGAAATGTGATCTGTAGACTAAAATTGGTTCACAGAAATTGCTCATTTGAAAAATCTGTTCTTTGACTACATCATAATTGCATAATTGATGCGGATGCATTATGACATCGCACGTCACGTCTGCAATAGATTTAGATTTACACCAACTTTAAAGAGAAAATGATGATTAGCAAATGTAGTTGCTAGTGATTGTCTAGTGATTGCAAGCAACGACTATTCGTGCTCTGCATTCTTGCGTATTTATTTATGCTAGGCTGTACATAACGCAGCCTTAAAAACATGGGATAGAAATCCCCATGTAACACAATTCAGGTTCTGTCCAAATACATGGCTAGCTAGCAAGTTATTTTACAATCCCATTTAGCACATATATCGCCACGAATGTCCTGAACAAAACACGCTGTACCTAATCCCCATAAATGACATATCTCTCACTGAATAAAAACTTGTATGCTTCAACAGTATACAGTGGGAGAAATGGCGATCACCTTTAAAAGGATTTCTTACTGTAGGCCTATTATAAACAACATGGAGGAAATTAAAATAAAAATACTTCAGTTAGACCGTGGACACAGGCTGCTAATAAATCAAGTAAATGAAACTGGATGGACTGCTTAATTATGTAACAACACAACATTTATGGTGACGAGGATGTTTCACACATACACTCTTAAGTGATGCTGACCTCAATATCCACATTTCACATTGTTACTGTACCACTGTAGATGAACCTAAACCTCACATTCTCGTCACGTTGATAAGCTTTTTGAAAGTTCCGCTCTGCACGTCTCTGAAAAGCAGGCGAGTTCATCTCCTGGAAACATAAAAGCATGACACTAATGTAAATCTTTCACTTTGTTCTTATATGCGAGTTGTCAATAATTCAAAATTCTTGTTAAAACTGTGGAACTCTGTTGCAGCTCACTCTCTCTGTTTTGCATTGCCAGATCGCTGAACAGGAGCATGTCCGGCTTTGACACACGTGCCCTGCGCTGACCAGTACCGCCAGCAACCACAACACGTGGAGACGTAATCCTCTTTAACTACTTGTCCTTCCTCCATGTATATACACTCAAAACTCCAGTTTAGAGTGGTTAATGGCACTTACGCCAGCACACTGTACCGGTTTGATCACCTGTAGTCAGAGATGCACGGACCCGTTGGTGCGTATGCGTAACTCGGAGCGGGTGCTGCTCTCCAAGGTTATGCTGCTGCTTACTGTCACTCTCTCACGAGCACAAGTCCTCGTCTACTTTAACAAGGCTAAGTCACTGATAATGTAATAACAAACATGTTTGACAAAATACTAGGTCATGGTTTGCAGTCTAAAGTCCTTCTGACTTGCTGAGAGTTAGCCTGATTTGATTTAGCTTGTTCTTAACCTTTGTTTAGTATGTTACATAAAAGCTCATGGAAATATTTCAGATGTAACATAAATGTACCTGACCATTTTCACTGAAAGAGACTGGTAGCTACAGGATTACATGAAGCTACAATCAGAATCGATTTCTAGTCACCGAGCATTATTGTTGTGAATAATTAGAATTTAAATTAATTCATATTTTGTTAATTATGTAAATAAGTTACAATCTTGGAAGATAGTTTGCATTCTGTTTCTATATGACAGTTATATATTTTTTTGTTTGTTTGTTTGTTTTCTTAGTGTAAATCATGATCTTATAGTTTGTTTTCTAAGTGTGTTTCCAAATTGCCTTTGACTGCTGTATGCCTAATTGCAGCATTTAACCCCTCATTTCGTCTCTAATTTTTGACATGTACTCTTGTCTTGCATAAGTGGAAAGTCGATCAGCCCCCGTTTAAAAATGGTGAGCTTTTACTGTCACGTTAATAACATCACGCACGCGCACACCTAATGCTTTGACTGTCCTGCACTTTAAATATCTTCTGCACATAATGGAGGGTGTGCATAGTTACCAGTTCCCTTCGTGCAAAAGGGTTGTCTTAGGTTACTGTAAAGTCTAACGCACATTTGGAATCCTTTCTTTTGCTGAGATGTTACTAGCTCACATGATACTCAAAAATGAGCACAATCATCGAAATGCGGACATCATTGGGTACAGGGGTGCCTAGCCATAGTCATGAATAACTGAATATAAAAGGCTGAACAATCTACTATAAGCAATTGCATATTTCATTAGGTTTTTTTTTTTTTTTAATAGGCTGTAGTAACTTCAGGAGCTCAGGCAGGGGAACATTAATATTTATGAGTGGCTATGCCACACCCACTGAAATAAAAGCTGAGGATGTCATTGCAGAGGTAGGAGAAGCCAGAGCAGAATATTACAGAATATTACATTATTACATTGCTTGAATAGTGGCTCTGTCTGCCCTGGGGGTATTATTGAAACCCAAAGGCTGAAAGGATGGGGAGAGAGAGAGAGAGAGAGAGAGAGAGAGAGAGAGAGAGAGAGAGCGAGCATGTGTGAACATATTCTTGTCACTGTACGGCTCCTCCCCCCAAACGTCTCCCCGTGTGTGTTTGCTTGTGTGTGTGTGTGTGTGTTCATCCGTGTGGCCACGCCCCCTTGTGTTTCACACCTGCTCTTCGTTGTGTTGTTATTGTTTGCGTATATAAGTCCTTTGTGTAAACATTAACGTTGTCAGTGTTTGATCCCACGATAGCCTTAGTGCTACGTTGTCTTCCATGTCTCTAAATAAACATCGCTGTATGCATCACGGCTCCTCTTTTGTATCCTGCCAAGCCTCCCTGCGTTACAATTATGATCAAATTTGATAAAATACTAGGTCATAGTTTGCAGTCTGAAGTATTTTTGACCTGCTGAGAGTTAGCCTGATTTGATTTAGCCTGTTCCTAACCTTTGTTTAGTATGTTGCGTAAAAGCTCATGGAAATATTTCAGATGTAACATACATGTAATTGACCTAGTAGAGCAAAATTACAGAATTGTAAGGAAGAAGTGACGTTCTTGGGGCATATCATTAAGGGAAATACACACGGGCTGTCTCAAAACTGAGCACAAGCCATAATTTTGCTACCTAAACCATAGTGGCATACTCCCCTCTTACTGTTTTAGTCCCACACGCAGTACACCAAATACTGCAGGACCAAAGAGTGTCACACTTATCAGCCCAATGGTAGCTGAGATACCACACTACCCTCTTAGATATGCCTAATATAACTGTCAAAAGGTGTATAACACTGAACCCAGCTACACTCCTTCCTACGGAGGAGGATGGAGATCCACAAGACTGCACAGCAGTCTTAGCTTAAGTATGTACACCGCAGGTTGATCTCTTTGAAGAAGCCATAAGTAACCCAGACCTATGCCTCTATGTGGATGGGTCAGCAAGCAGGGACGACACAGGGGTCAATAGGGCGGCATACGCGGCAGTAACAGATCATGAAATACTTGAAACAGAAGTATTACCATCCTCCTATTCAGCGCAGGCTGCTGAACCAGTAGCACTGACGGAAGCATGCCAATTAGCTGCAGACAAAACTGTTAATGATTTTGGAGCCATATGGAAACATAGGCAATTCCTGACAAGCTCGGGTAAATATATTAGACATCACCATCTTGCTAGAAGCCATTTTGCTGCCAAAGACAATTGCAGTTGTTAAGTGTGCAGCTCACAGGACTACAGAAGACCAAATCAGCAAGGGGAATAATTTTGTAGATAGAGTAACAAAGGCAGCTGCAACTAACACCGCTGTGCAAGCAATACAGGAAACCGCTGCTACCCCGCATGCCACATTACGGGAGATTCAGTCAGGGGCTACCGCCACCGAACGCACCAGGTGGAGACAACTAGACTGCGCAGTGTACGATGGTGCTTGGACACACACACCTACGGGCAAACCTTGCCTAGCCAAATCATACATGCAGGGCCTAATCAGAATTGCTCATGGGCGTAGCCATATGAGCAAAGGGGGAATCGTGGACAGCATATTAAAGTTGCGCCAGAACTCACAATACTTACCCAAAACTTTTGTTCCAGCTGTCTTGTTTGTGCGCAGCACTCCCCAAAGGGAACCAAGCACGGTGGACAGGACCACACCAAGTCCTGTTAACAACCCACACTGCTGTCAAAATAGAAGGACGAGGAACCTGGGTACATCACACACACTGTAAGAAGGCTCCGACACCAGCCCCAACTCCAAGCAGCAGCACCCCAACAGACTAGGTCGGAACTGTGTTGAGTAGGGTGTTAAAGGCAAGGCCTACCCTTTCGACACTCGGAACCGTCAACCTCTCGCCTCTTGCTGATCCTGCCGACTACACCAATTTCTGTGGTGGAATTTTGAATAAACAGCAAGTCAGACGTGATTAAAAGAGTAATTTAATAAAGAAAATAAGGCATACAAAACACAGCTGTGTGAGAGCTAATGCTCTAAGCAAAAGTTCTAAAGGGGTAGACTGGCTCTGCTCCTTATACCTAAACTTCACATCCTGGAAGGGATGTCCTGTCATCCTGTATACCCATTTCCTGCTCCTTGTTGCACTAAGCACTTCTGCACATATCAGGATGCTCTGTTCCACCAGGACAGACACAGTTTGCTAGATCCTCTTTATCAGGATTAGTCGCACGACACATGCAAGATCACGAAGCAGCTGATTCAGCAGTCGTTTTGTTCACACAATATACAAACACAGAATGTGCAGACTAAACTATTCATATAGGATTACATAGAAAAAGGATTAACATGATTATATATGAATCACATGATAATACATGATCGAATAATAATTTCCATCACACTAGAAACAGACCTCCAGGCCCAAGAGGTCACACAGTCGTGCCCAGCAAAGTAGTGCTGGGCCAGGGCACACTTCATACACTTTGTGCCTTTAAATAATACTACAACCAGATTTCCAAGCCCAAGAGGTCACACAGTCATGCCCAGCAAAGTAGCTCTGGGCCTGGGCACACTTCACGCAGTTTGACCCTTTGAATAATACTACAACCAGACTTCCAGGCCCAATAGGTCACACAGTCGTGCCCAACAAAGTAGTGCTGGGCCAGGGCACACTTCATGCACTTTGTGCGTTTAAATAATACTACAGCCAGATTTCCAAGCCCAAGAGGTCACACAGTCATGCCCAGCTAAGTAGCTCTGGGCCTGGGCACAATTCACGCAGTTTGACCCTTTAAATAAAACTAGAAACAGACTTCCTGGCCCAAGAGGTCACACAGTCATACTCAGCAAGGTTGCGTTAAACCTGGGCACACTTCACGCAGTTTGACCATTTAAATAAAACTAGAAACAGACTTCCAGGCCCAAGAGGTCACACAGTCATGCCCAGCAAAGTAGCTCTGGGCCTGGGCACACTTCACGCAGTTTGACCCTTTAGATAATACTACAACCAGACTTCCAGGCCCAAGAGGCCACACAGTCATGCCCAGCAAAGTAGCTCTGGGCCTGGGCACACTTGACGCAGTTTGACCCTTTAAATAATACTAAAACCAGACTTCCAGGCCCAAGAGGTCACACAGTCAGGCCCAGCAAAGTAGCTCTGGGCCTGGGCACACTTCATGCAGTTTGACCCTTTAAATAAAACTAGAAACAGACTTCCTGGCCCAAGAGGTCACACAGTCATGCCCAGCAAAGTAGCTCTGGGCCTGGGCACACTTCACGCAGTTTGACCATTTAAATAAAACTAGAAACAGACTTCCAGGCCCAAGAGGTCACACAGTCATGCCCAGCAAAGTAGCTCTGGGCCTGGGCACACTTCACGCAGTTTGACCCTTTAGATAATACTACAACCAGACTTCCAGGCCCAAGAGGTCACACAGTCATGCCCAGCAAAGTAGCTCTGGGCCTGGGCACACTTGACGCAGTTTGACCCTTTAAATAATACTAAAACCAGACTTCCAGGCCCAAGAGGTCACACAGTCAGGCCCAGCAAAGTAGCTCTGGGCCTGGGCACACTTCACGCAGTTTGACCCTTTAGATAATACTACAACCAGACTTCCAGGCCCAAGAGTTCACACAGTCATGCCCAGCAAAGTAGCTCTGGGCCTGCGCACACTTCACACAGTTTGACCCTTTGACCATTTTTGGCAGATTTCACCACGTTATTACGAACGTGGATACGTTATCTTAGAATTATAAGCAGTGTGAGATGTGAAGCTAAGTGAAGCACATGTGCAGAATTTCTAACAATAGCCTGTTTTGTATAGCCTGGCTAACTGACCAATCAGTGAAATGAAATGTGGTTGCTGAGCCTGTTGCAGCTGGGTCAATTTAATTTGGTTTCATTGTGTTTAATTTTAAACTCAGCTGCGTGCCATAAGACACAAGTTTATCTGATCATTTTTTGTTTTAATGCCGACTTAACCTAGCCATGTTTTACAGTTATCTTGAAATAATTAAGGTTCATCGCTAGAGGGTGCTGTTCATCTTTTTTTTTCTTTTTCTTTTTTGTATTATTGATCAGGAAAAAACTATAAAATAGATGAGGCGGACGTTTTCTATGTATCATATGGAATTTGAGTAGATGAGTGAATGTTACTATGTAAATGTATAAGAATTTGTGGATAAGATTATTATGAGATTATTTATAATCAAACGACTACACTGTACAACCACATCTTCCTTTTATTTACATATTATACAGATATTTACAGATATTTATATTTTACTTACAGAGCAGCTCCTCATTGGTTCGGCTCAGAAGCTTCTTTTCGATGTCCTCTTTCTCCAGGTACTCCTGCAGGTTAGGCATCTCCTCCTCCAACCGCCTGAGGGCAGAAGAGACGTGGTGTGACGCGTAGCCTGCTGTTAAAGGCTACAGATATAGTACATCTGTGAGGCTAACAGCGCTTATTATATGAAGCCTTATAGAGGTCATATGGAATGATCTCATTCGATCAACCCTAATGTAACCCTTACAAACTTTCATGAACTCATTTGAATAACACTACCATAGCCCTTAAGAATTTTCCTAAAATGTTTTAGGATGTTCTGAACAGAGTATCTCTTAAAGGTTAAATCCCTTGCAGGTCTTAGTCCTGCTCATCCCACATGCTGATGTGTGAGTGAAACAGTGCATAGGTGTAGAGACCTGGACTTGGCGAGATGCAGGCCTATCCTCTCAGTCTGGTGCTATTCTGTTACTAGAGGACCTGAACACGCTTCTCCAACAGCACGTTCTTCTGGGCCTGATGACAACACGCACACACATGCACCCGCACACACACGGGCACACATACAGACATACAGATACTGTTTAATTTCTTCACATCTGTAGATACACTAGCATAAGTTGATATATACGTTTATGAGTTTGATTATGAGCTGATTTCAACTTGACAGGTACAGAGTATATAGTATACATAGAGAGTGCATAGTTTTACCAGGTTGAGTGCTACAGATTCTTGTGATGAAAGGTGACAAACCCAGCGATATGAAGAAAACAAGTACTGGGTTAGTCCCTTAAAGGTTTAAAGGAGTCTCCCTTAAAGGTCTTAGTCCTGCTCATACCACATGCTGATGTGTGAGTGAAACAGTGCAGAGGTGTAGAGACCTGGACTTGGCGACATGCAGGTCTTTCCTGGCAATTAGTGCTGCATTCTGCTGCAGGAGAACCAGAACATGCTTCTCCCCACACACACACACGGGCACACATACAGGTGCGCACATATACACAGATACACATTCTGTTTAATTTCTTCACATCTGCAGACTAGAGTAAGCTGAGGGTATAGTGTTAAACCAGGTACTACATAAACAGTATATAGTATATATACAGAGGATATAGTGTTAAACCAGGAACTACTTACAGAGTATATAGTATACATACAGAGTATATAGTTTTACCAAAAGATCATGCTGATCTTTGATCTCCTGGTTCTTTATCTCCAGCACCACTTTCAGACTCATAATGTCCTCCTCTATGGGCTGGTTTAACACACACACACACAAACGTGCACACGCACACACACGCGCACACGCACACACACACGAATCATCACTACAGCCAGTACAATGGAAAGGTGGGAATGTGTACTGAATGTGTACTGACGTTATAAGTGAAAGGTGGAGGTACTGGTGGATGTGTACTGAGACTATAAGGGATCTCTACCTGCAGTGACAGTCTGAGCTTCTCAAGTTCTTCCTCCAGAGATTTCTTCTCCTGTTCACAGGCCATTTTCATATCTGCCAGAGCAAGTATCATTACTGCTGGATATATATATATATATATATATATATATATATATATATATATATATATATATATATATATATATATATATATATATATATATATACAACACAGATTGTATATACTACATAATTACTACTGGATATATAAAATATAATATATATAGTACTATACATATATTAGTATCACTTTTATTGGAGCCTAAAGGCTAACATTCATTATTAGTTATGTTAGTATTATTGCATTTCCATAGTACTTACTCTTGATGGACCTGTTATGCTCCTCCTCCTCCTGCTGTTTCTGCAGGAGCTCTGTCTCCTCCTGCTGTTTGTGTTTCAGCATCTCCTGAAGAACCTGCAGCTCCGTCTGCTTCTGCAACCTCAACTCCTTCAGCTGCTCCAACAAACCGTTCTCCAACTCCTGCTTCTCACACCGCAAACACTCCAATCAGGCCACAGGCCCCACTACTGACACAGAACCACACACACACACACACACACAAAGAGAGACAAACAGAAAGACACATAGACATATGAAATTAGAAAGCCATATAGTGTAGAAATAGATTGATGTTATTCAGGGACCTCATTTATAAAACTTTGTGGATTCCAAAATGAAAGTGTGTGTATTCTGCACAAATAACAGGAAATGGCATATACCCCCCCAAAAATTAGATTTCTAAAGCCTCGAATATGAATTATTGGGAGATAGAGGCGACAGTGCAGCGCTAAAGACAAAAAAGGAATTTTAACCACAGGTATGAGTGGCAGCACCAGCAACCGCAGGTGTGAGTGGCATTATATTTACATTTACCCTCCACATCCTTTGTGTCTGTGTATTCGTCCTCGATGCGTCCAGCACACCATCTCCAGAAACGCCTCATTTTTCCTCTGTCCTCTTCAGTGTCTTTCCACAGACTGATCTGTAAAGGTGTTCATGGGATTCCCCTCACGTGTGACATTGGGCCACAGGACATATGGGGTTCTAAAGTTCCAAGAGTGTAGATGAGTTGTTTTTCTTTGAATTTCCTAATTTCATTGACTCTACCTCAACCTGGATTGATTAACCATGTACGGCTCACCGGAGACTGTGATACATATAACATCCCAAAGTGTACTTAATTCTGAGCAAAATCTAACTAGCCTCATTACTGCTGAACTATGAGGGGCCATTTAGGGAGAAATCAGGGAAACACTACTTGTACATACATATGAAACATTTTCACATAAATAGCCTACTACTTACATTTGTGTATAATAATTTAAACTTGCATATACACGCACTTGCCCACTCAATCCCTGGTGCGTAAACATAGGGTTGCACTATGCTTATGTTGGTATGGGGGTGTCTGTGTGTATATAACCATTTTCAGTGCGCCCGGAAGTCATTTCATTGTAATTTCAAGGCAGATATTTAACATGTGTACAGTGCGTATAATAGACAGAGGAAGACTGTTGAACTATTAATATTAGGACAGTTATTGACATTTGTGTAATAAGTAGTGCTTCTCTTAATGACAAATGTAACTGTTTTCCCATATAGAATTGTGTGCTTTATATTGTTTGGAAGAACTTTTTCTTCTCATTTAGAAATATGTGGACTAAGTGCTCAGATTGTCTTATTATTTATTATGCTCAGTCTTTCATTGCGTATAATTTTAAACTCAGCTGCGTGCCATAAGACACAAGTTAATCTGAGCCTTTTTTGTTCTAACGCCGACTTAACCTAGCCATGTTTTACAGTTATCTTGAAATAATTGAGGTTCATCGCTAGAGGGTGGTGTTCATCTTTTTTTCTTTTCTTTTTTTGTATTATTGTTTAGGGAAAAACTATAAAATAGATGAGGTGGACGTTTTCTATGTATCATATGGAATTTGAGTATATGAGTGAATGTTACTATGTAAATGTATAAGAATTTGTGGATAAAATTATTATGAGATTATTTATAATCAAACAACTACACTATACAACCACATCTTCCTTTTATTTACATATTATACAGATATTTACATTTTATTTACAGAGCAGCTCCTCATTGGTTCGGCTCAGAAGCTTCTTTTCGATGTCCTCTTTCTCCAGGTACTCCTGCAGATTAGGCATCTCCTCCGACAACCGCCTGAGGGCAGAAGAGACGTGGTGTGAATCGTAGCCTGCTGTTAAAAGCTACAGATATAGTACATCTGTGAGGTTAACAGAGGCTAACAACCCCTGAACAGACTTTCTACTCCCAAGGGGCCCAGAGATATTTACCAATAAAGTGCTACGCTCCAGACGGATGAGCGAGAAGCGCATGCGCAATTGCAACGAATTGGAGGAGGAAGTTTAAACAAACGCGCTGACTTTGAATACTCACATCTAGGCCGGGCCAGGTCCAAATGGCCTGCAACTCGGTGCGCATCACCTCCATGACTGTCCCTAACGAACGCCACCTGCCACGCATTCGTCCCATCCCTGGCGGCTTTAAAAAATCGTAGCGTGAAAACGGTGGGTCCGATCCGCGTGCCACTCGAAGTCGATTACAGGGGAGATGCAGCCCTTTCCAAAGAGCCCTGAACAGACTTTCTACTCCGACGTCCATCGCTAGCACCGGCTGAAAGCTGAGTTCCAGAGCTTTTCAACGAGCCCCCGTGCGTCTCTCTTCTCCAAAGTAGCGGAGATATATGAAAGGATAAAAGGGGAAAAGAATAAAATGCGCACCGGTTTCAAATTCGCAGGCTACCTGCGCTGAAGGCGTGGAAAACGAGCACGTGACCGAAAGGCTTCCGTACCCGATGGGTCCAGCTCTCGTGCCCAGTTGGTAGCTCGAAGGCTGTGCATATTCGATGCTGCACGGCCCCTGGGGCTCATGTTTTCAAGGGTCGAAGTGCGCACGTGCCGATGACCGGCAACCTAGCTCCGTGCCTGGGCACAATTCGGGCACTTTGATCCCCTTCAAGTGAATGGATAGATGGGAAAAAACATACTGCCAGGCCCACCGTGTCACATCAACCATGCAGGGCAAAGTGGCTTCGTCCCTGGGCACACTTTCTTGTGATTTGAGCCTTTAAATAATACAGGATCCAGACTTCCAATGCTCTCTAAATCACATGCCCGGCAAAGTAGCCTTAAACCTGGACACACAATGGAGACCATTTGACCTGTTAAATCATACTACAACCAGACTTCCAGGCCCACCAGGTCACACAGTCATGCCCAGCAAAGGAGCTCTGGGCCTGGGCACACTTCACGCAGTTTGACCCTTTAAATAATACTACAACCAGACTTCCAGGCCCAAGAGGTCACACAGTCATGCCCAGCAAAGTAGCTCTGGGCCTGGGCACACTTCACGCAGTTTTACCGTTTAAATAAAACTAGAAACAGACTTCCTGGCCCAAGAGGTCACACAGTCATGCCCAGCAAAGTAGTGCTGGGCCAGGGCACACTTCATGCACTTTGTGCCTTTAAATAATACTATAACCAGACTTCCAAACCCAAGAGGTCACAGAGTCATGCCCAGCAAAGTCGCTATGGGCCTGGGCAGACCATGCAGTTTGACCCTTTAACCAAAACTAGAAAGAGACCTCCAAGCCCAGGAGGTCACAGAATCATACCCAGTAAAGTAGCTAGCTAGCTATCCAGCTACCGGAAGCACGGTTAACAGTGCAGCCGGTAGCTAGCTAGCTAGCTAGCAGCTCAGTAACCGTACAAATTCGCTTGCTGCTGAAAACTGTCAAGTTGTATTTATAGCTTTCATTTTAGTTCTCTCAGCTTATTTATTTGTTTTTGTTTTTTTTAGGGAAGTTCAATAATTTCTTAGAAATCTTGGAACATTTTGCCAGTTGGCTTCTAGGAAAGCCTTTCTGCGCACAGACAATAAACACAACCCAGAATTCCTCAAACAGGAATGAATCTACTAATTTACAACACGGTTTAGTAACATTTCAGGCACATGAGTGGAGGAACTAGCAAATTCTAAATGATGAAATCGAAGCTGATAAAAATCCATGAAAATTTAAACTGGTCATGAAAAAATGCTTGTGAATTGAAAATGTAAGTGATCGTTATCTGGAAAAGAAAGGATTAAAACAGTCTTGATTTGATACATTTTAAAAAATGAAATATCAAGTTTTATCATTCGTGACCAAGGGAGTTTCTATGAGGGTGTAAACAACAAACGCATGTAAACTAAAAACTACAGTGGCATATAATTAAATAATTTGAGTAACTTTGTGTCACGTCATTTAACGTTTAACTCAAGCCATTTTTGTTACCGGACTCTTATCACTTAACATTAGTAACTGTTTTAGTTGCCTTGTTTATCCAATAACATTCATTAATTAATCAATCGTTTAACCCAAGCAATTTTCATTACTTCCGCCTCTCGAGGCAAAATGTCAATCAGAACGTTGCGCCCGCAAACTTCAAATAAACGATAAATAAGGCGAGTAATAAAAATGGATAAAGTTGAAAGATAAGTTGATTAAACTTGAGTCAAATAAAACTACTTATCAGTCAAAGCGTCAATTCATATGCATTTTATTGACTCTAAATTTAATTTACGTGCATTTTAATCAGCCATATTTTTGATGTACAGACCTGAGTTTTGTCGTTGAAGAGAATAAAAGAATCCGTCGTGTAAACTTACGCCATCTGCAGGCTGAGATGGTGTTGGCGTGACCCGGATGTGACATTTGCCAAGCTGATGACATATCGCGATATTAATTGTGAGATTTCCTTACCATCTTTGCTCTTCGCAGAAGGGCACTGTGCGGCCGAACAGCGTAAGGAGTGGACTCCTTGGTAGACGTTTCGACCAGTGTTTCGCCCGATTTTACTACAAAGGTGTGAGGAATGTTTTCTTGGCACACCATGGGTCCTCTGAAATCGGTAGACATTTGAACAGAAGGGCTTACCTATGTATTGTGACCAAGTGCATCCCTTCATGCAGCTGCTTAAATTATGGCAGAAGGACACTTTCAACAAGACAAGAAACCCTGCCGCAAGGGTTGTATAATCACGGATTTGTTCCAGTATCAAGACAGCAAATTTTCAATGTTTCCCTGGCCTTCACAGTCCCCAGATCTTAATCCTATAGAACATCCCTGGGTAAAGGTATAAAACAGCAGTTTAGAACATGTCAGTCCCTCCATGTAATTTGAGAGAAAATATCCTATGAAGATTGGACCAAGATTCCTGCCGAGTATTTTCAGCGCATAGTGCTGTGCCAGAAAGAATTGCTGCAGTTCTGGAGGCCAAAGAAGGTCCAACATGCTATTAAATGGGTGTACTTAAGCCAGATACACTGTGTCCTATAATAGGATGTTGCTGGAACGTATGTGGATGTTGTTGGAATGGCCGCAGAGTTGCAGCAGCAGTACAGGTAGTCTGTGATCCTTTCCCCCATCCGAGTGAGTTTGCCCTGTTACACGGGGTCGAGTTATGATGTGAATGTTCAATTACACAGGATGGATTGTGGGCGACGGAACCGAACGGCCTTCAGGATTCAAGTAGAGAAAGGTGAAACTTCTCCAGCCTTTGAGTTAATCACAGGACTATTGCATAGCAATTAGGGATAACAGAACAGCTTTCGGGGGGTTTGGGTGGGGTGCCTTATCCGCCCCTTTAACAGAGTAGTCACAATTCAAATTTCCCTTGTTCCATTGTTTACAAGGCATTATACATGTGGTTTATTTATAGTGCACGGGGTAATATGCAGCGAGTCTGGTCTGTCTGCTTTGGAAGAGAAACATTTGGCCAAAAGAGCAAGACACAGCCAGGAGGATGATTGGTAAGAGCAGATCATAATATGCACCTTAAAGCTGTACACTACAGCTAGGTCCTGTTCCATGACTGCATATATAAATTTACTACTGACATTGTCATTTGTATCTGGCCATTTACAGTGCACTCTTGCTCAATGCAGCACTTGAAGCTGATTTTCCATTGTGTAGTTATTATGTTCAAGAGATGTTTGACCCGGTCAGGGTGACACACTTTAGTGAGGACAGCAGTATCCTAGAGGACACTACAGACAGTGACGGAGACATCTCAGAGCGCGAGGTGAGAGGTTGAGTTTTTTGTTACTCTCTCTACGACATACTTTTCATGCCAGGTACTATTGTCCAGTTCAGCCCAATTTAATTTACTGCCTTGTATTATCATATATAAATTGCTGAACGATATATATATATATATATATATATATATATATATATATATATATATATATATATATATATATATATATATATATATATATATATATATATATATATATATATATATGAGGTTGGAAATTGGTTGTGTAAAAATGAATTGTAGGAAATGTTACTTTCAGAATGTTTGTGAGATAAAAAAAAAAAAAAAAAAGATATAATTACTATCCATGGTGGAATTGAATGTGTTGCAGACAACATAGGCAGGGATTAGACTGAAAAATATCAGAGTATTCTTAGTGCCGTTTATTGCTGTTGTCAGAGGTTATGCAGCCATATCCTCCCTAGCAAGTATGACTTCTTCTTCTAACTGTTTGGCCACCTGCAGACACAAGTACCGTGTTGAGCAATACTTAATTACATCTACTCCAAATGCATATTTAATTGCATTGTTAGTATTTATGCAAAACAAGTGTTTGGATTGCCCTGCTCCATTGCAGACTTTCTCACTCTAGCAAATGCGGCTTCCACCTCCTCAATCAGTTGATCCGCATCATTTTCATAGGAAACATCATCATTAGTAAAAGATGTTTGAGGAACAATCTTAAAATTCACATCTGGATCTCGCATCTTTCTGTAAGAATCCAGTGTCAACTGCAACTATGAGGAGAAACAGTGTTAAGCAATATTTAATTACATCTACTTGAAATGCATAGTTCATAGCATTGTGAGAATTTGTGGAAAACAAGTGTTAGGATTGCTCTGCTCCACTGCAGACTTTCTCACTCTAGCAAAGATGGCTTCCACGTCCTCAATATATTTATCCCAGTCATTGTCATGGAAAATCTGAGTCTTTTCAGGAAACATCATGACATTCATATGTGGAGGTTCTGTCTTTTTGGAAGAGTCCAGTTCCACCTGTAGATATGAGTAGAAATATTGTTGACCAGTATTTAAATACATTTAATTGAAATATGACTTTAATTACATTTTGATACATTTGTAATTTATCATTTGTATTGGACTGGAAAGGAAACAAATACAATTTTTTATCGCATATCCATTATCACATAGCCTGCAGGCCTAATGATGTAAAAATGTGCCCCCAAATGTTCAACAGAAATAACAGGACCTGACACACTAAGGTACCGTAGACCCATTCAAATTGTGCTATTGGAACAATAAATTCCAATGCATTCAGTCATTTTAGCTAGTGTTGATTTTGATTCTCGCCACAATTATACTAATAATCAGCGTTACAACTCAGCATGCAAAGTCACCGAACAGTCGACTGTTAATTCTATAGTAAGGAGAATGTAAAACAAACAAACAAAAAACCCACCAACGGTATTTTTTTTCCTGTAACTGACAAAGATTACGCATGCTAAATGTATGTGTCCTAAATATATTCTAAATACATTTACATTAGTGGTTTTAATTAATTTCTCCAACATTTGTTGAAATGCATTTGTAATTTATATTCAGAGACATTTCAGTAAGTACAAGCATTAAATTAGCATCACTGTTCACCATAGCTGTTTTTCCATTTTTTGTGGCTTTTGTCCCTTGCCTCAGTATGGCTTTAAATCATTTGTCTTGGTTCTACTTTACTTACTATGGCTGATTCAGTTGTCTGAGTAGTCAAGTCATTCTTCGTTAAATGGTTTGTTCTAGTATCTGTTTAAAAAGTAACAGAAAATGTCTTATTAGCATTGTATAGATACTTAGAACACTTCTACGTAGATCTCTCTCTCTCAGACACACACACAGTTCATCCAAGTGGTGGCTGTGGTCAGAACTTACCCTTAAAGAAGTCATCATCTGAGGTGGAGTTCCTTCTATTAACACCCTTCCGACAACAGCAAGTGAAGAATAGCACAAGTTGTGTGAATGTTCTGGCAGGGATCTGGGCTCGTGTCTTTTCATTTTTCTTCTTCCTATATTGACCAAATATCCCATGGTTTTCCTTTTCATACTTCTCAGAAGGAACAGGTTCCTTGCATCTTGGATTACAGTAGTAACTACTGGACTGACCCATAATAAATTTTGTTTTGAAAATCCAACTGTAACCGGCACTACTTGATAACAGAAGAGATCGTTTGGGTAAAACAGAAATGTGATCTGTAGACTAAAATTGGTTCACAGAAATTGCTCATTTGAAAAATCTGTTCTTTGACTACATCATAATTGCATAATTGATGCGGATGCATTATGACATCGCACGTCACGTCTGCAATAGATTTAGATTTACACCAACTTTAAAGAGAAAATGATGATTAGCAAATGTAGTTGCTAGTGATTGTCTAGTGATTGCAAGCAACGACTATTCGTGCTCTGCATTCTTGCGTATTTATTTATGCTAGGCTGTACATAACGCAGCCTTAAAAACATGGGATAGAAATCCCCATGTAACACAATTCAGGTTCTGTCCAAATACATGGCTAGCTAGCAAGTTATTTTACAATCCCATTTAGCACATATATCGCCACGAATGTCCTGAACAAAACACGCTGTACCTAATCCCCATAAATGACATATCTCTCACTGAATAAAAACTTGTATGCTTCAACAGTATACAGTGGGAGAAATGGCGATCACCTTTAAAAGGATTTCTTACTGTAGGCCTATTATAAACAACATGGAGGAAATTAAAATAAAAATACTTCAGTTAGACCGTGGACACAGGCTGCTAATAAATCAAGTAAATGAAACTGGATGGACTGCTTAATTATGTAACAACACAACATTTATGGTGACGAGGATGTTTCACACATACACTCTTAAGTGATGCTGACCTCAATATCCACATTTCACATTGTTACTGTACCACTGTAGATGAACCTAAACCTCACATTCTCGTCACGTTGATAAGCTTTTTGAAAGTTCCGCTCTGCACGTCTCTGAAAAGCAGGCGAGTTCATCTCCTGGAAACATAAAAGCATGACACTAATGTAAATCTTTCACTTTGTTCTTATATGCGAGTTGTCAATAATTCAAAATTCTTGTTAAAACTGTGGAACTCTGTTGCAGCTCACTCTCTCTGTTTTGCATTGCCAGATCGCTGAACAGGAGCATGTCCGGCTTTGACACACGTGCCCTGCGCTGACCAGTACCGCCAGCAACCACAACACGTGGAGACGTAATCCTCTTTAACTACTTGTCCTTCCTCCATGTATATACACTCCAAACTCCAGTTTAGAGTGGTTAATGGCACTTACGCCAGCACACTGTACCGGTTTGATCACCTGTAGTCAGAGATGCACGGACCCGTTGGTGCGTATGCGTAACTCGGAGCGGGTGCTGCTCTCCAAGGTTATGCTGCTGCTTACTGTCACTCTCTCACGAGCACAAGTCCTCGTCTACTTTAACAAGGCTAAGTCACTGATAATGTAATAACAAACATGTTTGACAAAATACTAGGTCATGGTTTGCAGTCTAAAGTCCTTCTGACTTGCTGAGAGTTAGCCTGATTTGATTTAGCTTGTTCTTAACCTTTGTTTAGTATGTTACATAAAAGCTCATGGAAATATTTCAGATGTAACATAAATGTACCTGACCATTTTCACTGAAAGAGACTGGTAGCTACAGGATTACATGAAGCTACAATCAGAATCGATTTCTAGTCACCGAGCATTATTGTTGTGAATAATTAGAATTTAAATTAATTCATATTTTGTTAATTATGTAAATAAGTTACAATCTTGGAAGATAGTTTGCATTCTGTTTCTATATGACAGTTATATATTTTTTTGTTTGTTTGTTTGTTTTCTTAGTGTAAATCATGATCTTATAGTTTGTTTTCTAAGTGTGTTTCCAAATTGCCTTTGACTGCTGTATGCCTAATTGCAGCATTTAACCCCTCATTTCGTCTCTAATTTTTGACATGTACTCTTGTCTTGCATAAGTGGAAAGTCGATCAGCCCCCGTTTAAAAATGGTGAGCTTTTACTGTCACGTTAATAACATCACGCACGCGCACACCTAATGCTTTGACTGTCCTGCACTTTAAATATCTTCTGCACATAATGGAGGGTGTGCATAGTTACCAGTTCCCTTCGTGCAAAAGGGTTGTCTTAGGTTACTGTAAAGTCTAACGCACATTTGGAATCCTTTCTTTTGCTGAGATGTTACTAGCTCACATGATACTCAAAAATGAGCACAATCATCGAAATGCGGACATCATTGGGTACAGGGGTGCCTAGCCATAGTCATGAATAACTGAATATAAAAGGCTGAACAATCTACTATAAGCAATTGCATATTTCATTAGGTTTTTGTTTTTTTTTAATAGGCTGTAGTAACTTCAGGAGCTCAGGCAGGGGAACATTAATATTTATGAGTGGCTATGCCACACCCACTGAAATAAAAGCTGAGGATGTCATTGCAGAGGTAGGAGAAGCCAGAGCAGAATATTACAGAATATTACATTATTACATTGCTTGAATAGTGGCTCTGTCTGCCCTGGGGGTATTATTGAAACCCAAAGGCTGAAAGGATGGGGAGAGAGAGAGAGAGAGAGAGAGAGAGAGAGAGAGAGAGAGAGAGCGAGCATGTGTGAACATATTCTTGTCACTGTACGGCTCCTCCCCCCAAACGTCTCCCCGTGTGTGTTTGCTTGTGTGTGTGTGTGTGTGTGTGTTCATCCGTGTGGCCACGCCCCCTTGTGTTTCACGCCTGCTCTTCGTTGTGTTGTTATTGTTTGCGTATATAAGTCCTTTGTGTAAACATTAACGTTGTCAGTGTTTGATCCCACGATAGCCTTAGTGCTACGTTGTCTTCCATGTCTCTAAATAAACATCGCTGTATGCATCACGGCTCCTCTTTTGTATCCTGCCAAGCCTCCCTGCGTTACAATTATGATCAAATTTGATAAAATACTAGGTCATAGTTTGCAGTCTGAAGTATTTTTGACCTGCTGAGAGTTAGCCTGATTTGATTTAGCCTGTTCCTAACCTTTGTTTAGTATGTTGCGTAAAAGCTCATGGAAATATTTCAGATGTAACATACATGTAATTGACCTAGTAGAGCAAAATTACAGAATTGTAAGGAAGAAGTGACGTTCTTGGGGCATATCATTAAGGGAAATACACACGGGCTGTCTCAAAACTGAGCACAAGCCATAATTTTGCTACCTAAACCATAGTGGCATACTCCCCTCTTACTGTTTTAGTCCCACACGCAGTACACCAAATACTGCAGGACCAAAGAGTGTCACACTTATCAGCCCAATGGTAGCTGAGATACCACACTACCCTCTTAGATATGCCTAATATAACTGTCAAAAGGTGTATAACACTGAACCCAGCTACACTCCTTCCTACGGAGGAGGATGGAGATCCACAAGACTGCACAGCAGTCTTAGCTTAAGTATGTACACCGCAGGTTGATCTCTTTGAAGAAGCCATAAGTAACCCAGACCTATGCCTCTATGTGGATGGGTCAGCAAGCAGGGACGACACAGGGGTCAATAGGGCGGCATACGCGGCAGTAACAGATCATGAAATACTTGAAACAGAAGTATTACCATCCTCCTATTCAGCGCAGGCTGCTGAACCAGTAGCACTGACGGAAGCATGCCAATTAGCTGCAGACAAAACTGTTAATGATTTTGGAGCCATATGGAAACATAGGCAATTCCTGACAAGCTCGGGTAAATATATTAGACATCACCATCTTGCTAGAAGCCATTTTGCTGCCAAAGACAATTGCAGTTGTTAAGTGTGCAGCTCACAGGACTACAGAAGACCAAATCAGCAAGGGGAATAATTTTGTAGATAGAGTAACAAAGGCAGCTGCAACTAACACCGCTGTGCAAGCAATACAGGAAACCGCTGCTACCCCGCATGCCACATTACGGGAGATTCAGTCAGGGGCTACCGCCACCGAACGCACCAGGTGGAGACAACTAGACTGCGCAGTGTACGATGGTGCTTGGACACACACACCTACGGGCAAACCTTGCCTAGCCAAATCATACATGCAGGGCCTAATCAGAATTGCTCATGGGCGTAGCCATATGAGCAAAGGGGGAATCGTGGACAGCATATTAAAGTTGCGCCAGAACTCACAATACTTACCCAAAACTTTTGTTCCAGCTGTCTTGTTTGTGCGCAGCACTCCCCAAAGGGAACCAAGCACGGTGGACAGGACCACACCAAGTCCTGTTAACAACCCACACTGCTGTCAAAATAGAAGGACGAGGAACCTGGGTACATCACACACACTGTAAGAAGGCTCCGACACCAGCCCCAACTCCAAGCAGCAGCACCCCAACAGACTAGGTCGGAACTGTGTTGAGTAGGGTGTTAAAGGCAAGGCCTACCCTTTCGACACTCGGAACCGTCAACCTCTCGCCTCTTGCTGATCCTGCCGACTACACCAATTTCTGTGGTGGAATTTTGAATAAACAGCAAGTCAGACGTGATTAAAAGAGTAATTTAATAAAGAAAATAAGGCATACAAAACACAGCTGTGTGAGAGCTAATGCTCTAAGCAAAAGTTCTAAAGGGGTAGACTGGCTCTGCTCCTTATACCTAAACTTCACATCCTGGAAGGGATGTCCTGTCATCCTGTATACCCATTTCCTGCTCCTTGTTGCACTAAGCACTTCTGCACATATCAGGATGCTCTGTTCCACCAGGACAGACACAGTTTGCTAGATCCTCTTTATCAGGATTAGTCGCACGACACATGCAAGATCACGAAGCAGCTGATTCAGCAGTCGTTTTGTTCACACAATATACAAACACAGAATGTGCAGACTAAACTATTCATATAGGATTACATAGAAAAAGGATTAACATGATTATATATGAATCACATGATAATACATGATCGAATAATAATTTCCATCACACTAGAAACAGACCTCCAGGCCCAAGAGGTCACACAGTCGTGCCCAGCAAAGTAGTGCTGGGCCAGGGCACACTTCATACACTTTGTGCCTTTAAATAATACTACAACCAGATTTCCAAGCCCAAGAGGTCACACAGTCATGCCCAGCAAAGTAGCTCTGGGCCTGGGCACACTTCACGCAGTTTGACCCTTTGAATAATACTACAACCAGACTTCCAGGCCCAATAGGTCACACAGTCGTGCCCAACAAAGTAGTGCTGGGCCAGGGCACACTTCATGCACTTTGTGCGTTTAAATAATACTACAGCCAGATTTCCAAGCCCAAGAGGTCACACAGTCATGCCCAGCTAAGTAGCTCTGTGCCTGGGCACAATTCACGCAGTTTGACCCTTTAAATAAAACTAGAAACAGACTTCCTGGCCCAAGAGGTCACACAGTCATACTCAGCAAGGTTGCGTTAAACCTGGGCACACTTCACGCAGTTTGACCATTTAAATAAAACTAGAAACAGACTTCCAGGCCCAAGAGGTCACACAGTCATGCCCAGCAAAGTAGCTCTGGGCCTGGGCACACTTCACGCAGTTTGACCCTTTAGATAATACTACAACCAGACTTCCAGGCCCAAGAGGCCACACAGTCATGCCCAGCAAAGTAGCTCTGGGCCTGGGCACACTTGACGCAGTTTGACCCTTTAAATAATACTAAAACCAGACTTCCAGGCCCAAGAGGTCACACAGTCAGGCCCAGCAAAGTAGCTCTGGGCCTGGGCACACTTCATGCAGTTTGACCCTTTAAATAAAACTAGAAACAGACTTCCTGGCCCAAGAGGTCACACAGTCATGCCCAGCAAAGTAGCTCTGGGCCTGGGCACACTTCACGCAGTTTGACCATTTAAATAAAACTAGAAACAGACTTCCAGGCCCAAGAGGTCACACAGTCATGCCCAGCAAAGTAGCTCTGGGCCTGGGCACACTTCACGCAGTTTGACCCTTTAGATAATACTACAACCAGACTTCCAGGCCCAAGAGGTCACACAGTCATGCCCAGCAAAGTAGCTCTGGGCCTGGGCACACTTGACGCAGTTTGACCCTTTAAATAATACTAAAACCAGACTTCCAGGCCCAAGAGGTCACACAGTCAGGCCCAGCAAAGTAGCTCTGGGCCTGGGCACACTTCACGCAGTTTGACCCTTTAGATAATACTACAACCAGACTTCCAGGCCCAAGAGTTCACACAGTCATGCCCAGCAAAGTAGCTCTGGGCCTGCGCACACTTCACACAGTTTGACCCTTTGACCATTTTTGGCAGATTTCACCACGTTATTACGAACGTGGATACGTTATCTTAGAATTATAAGCAGTGTGAGATGTGAAGCTAAGTGAAGCACATGTGCAGAATTTCTAACAATAGCCTGTTTTGTATAGCCTGGCTAACTGACCAATCAGTGAAATGAAATGTGGTTGCTGAGCCTGTTGCAGCTGGGTCAATTTAATTTGGTTTCATTGTGTTTAATTTTAAACTCAGCTGCGTGCCATAAGACACAAGTTTATCTGATCATTTTTTGTTTTAATGCCGACTTAACCTAGCCATGTTTTACAGTTATGTTGAAATAATTAAGGTTCATCGCTAGAGGGTGCTGTTCATCTTTTTTTTTCTTTTTCTTTTTTGTATTATTGATCAGGAAAAAACTATAAAATAGATGAAGTGGACGCAAACCTTGCCTAGCCAAATCATACATGCAGGGCCTAATCAGAATTGCTCATGGGCGTAGCCATATGAGCAAAGGGGGAATCGTGGACAGCATATTAAAGTTGCGCCAGAACTCACAATACTTACCCAAAACTTTTGTTCCAGCTGTCTTGTTTGTGCGCAGCACTCCCCAAAGGGAACCAAGCACGGTGGACAGGACCACACCAAGTCCTGTTAACAACCCACACTGCTGTCAAAATAGAAGGACGAGGAACCTGGGTACATCACACACACTGTAAGAAGGCTCCGACACCAGCCCCAACTCCAAGCAGCAGCACCCCAACAGACTAGGTCGGAACTGTGTTGAGTAGGGTGTTAAAGGCAAGGCCTACCCTTTCGACACTCGGAACCGTCAACCTCTCGCCTCTTGCTGATCCTGCCGACTACACCAATTTCTGTGGTGGAATTTTGAATAAACAGCAAGTCAGACGTGATTAAAAGAGTAATTTAATAAAGAAAATAAGGCATACAAAACACAGCTGTGTGAGAGCTAATGCTCTAAGCAAAAGTTCTAAAGGGGTAGACTGGCTCTGCTCCTTATACCTAAACTTCACATCCTGGAAGGGATGTCCTGTCATCCTGTATACCCATTTCCTGCTCCTTGTTGCACTAAGCACTTCTGCACATATCAGGATGCTCTGTTCCACCAGGACAGACACAGTTTGCTAGATCCTCTTTATCAGGATTAGTCGCACGACACATGCAAGATCACGAAGCAGCTGATTCAGCAGTCGTTCTGTTCACACAATATACAAAGACAGAATGTGCAGACTAAACTATTCATATAGGATTACATAGAGAAAGGATTAACATGATTATATATGAATCAAATGATAATACATGATCGAATAATAATTTCCATCACACTAGAAACAGACCTCCAGGCCCAAGAGGTCACACAGTCGTGCCCAGCAAAGTAGTGCTGGGCCAGGGCACACTTCATGCACTTTGTGCCTTTAAATAATACTACAACCAGATTTCCAAGCCCAAGAGGTCACACAGTCATGCCCAGCAAAGTAGCTCTGGGCCTGGGCACACTTCACGCAGTTTGACCCTTTGAATAATACTACAACCAGACTTCCAGGCCCAATAGGTCACACAGTCGTGCCCAACAAAGTAGTGCTGGGCCAGGGCACACTTCATGCACTTTGTGCGTTTAAATAATACTACAGCCAGATTTCCAAGCCCAAGAGGTCACACAGTCATGCCCAGCTAAGTAGCTCTGGGCCTGGGCACAATTCACGCAGTTTGACCCTTTAAATAAAACTAGAAACAGACTTCCTGGCCCAAGAGGTCACACAGTCATACTCAGCAAGGTTGCGTTAAACCTGGGCACACTTCACGCAGTTTGACCATTTAAATAAAACTAGAAACAGACTTCCAGGCCCAAGAGGTCACACAGTCATGCCCAGCAAAGTAGCTCTGGGCCTGGGCACACTTCACGCAGTTTGACCCTTTAGATAATACTACAACCAGACTTCCAGGCCCAAGAGGTCACACAGTCATGCCCAGCAAAGTAGCTCTGGGCCTGCGCACACTTTACGCAGTTTGACCCTTTGACCATTTTTGGCAGATTTCACCACGTTATTACGAACGTGGATACGTTATCTTAGAATTATAAGCAGTGTGAGATGTGAAGCTAAGTGAAGCACATGTGCAGAATTTCTAACAATAGCCTGTTTTGTATAGCCTGGCTAACTGACCAATCAGTGAAATGAAATGTGGTTGCTGAGCCTGTTGCAGCTGGGTCAATTTAATTTGATTTCATTGTGTTTAATTTTAAACTCAGCTGCGTGCCATGAGACACAAGTTTATCTGAGCATTTTTTGTTTTAATGCCGGCTTAACCTAGCCATGTTTTACAGTTATCTTGAAATAATTAAGGTTCATCGCTAGAGGGTGCTGTTCATCTTTTTTTTCTTTTTCTTTTTTGTATTATTGATCAGGAAAAAACTATAAAATAGATGAGGTGGACGTTTTCTATGTATCATATGGAATTTGAGTAGATGAGTGAATGTTACTATGTAAATGTATAAGAATTTGTGGATAAGATTATTATGAGATTATTTATAATCAAACGACTACACTGTACAACCACATCTTCCTTTTATTTACATATTATACAGATATTTACAGATATTTATATTTTACTTACAGAGCAGCTCCTCATTGGTTCGGCTCAGAAGCTTCTTTTCGATGTCCTCTTTCTCCAGGTACTCCTGCAGGTTAGGCATCTCCTCCGCCAACCGCCTGAGGGCAGAAGAGACGTGGTGTGACGCGTAGCCTGCTGTTAAAGGCTACAGATATAGTACATCTGTGAGGCTAACAGCGCTTATTATATGAAGCCTTATAGAGGTCATATGGAATGATCTCATTCGATCAACCCTAATGTAACCCTTACAAACTTTCATGAACTCATTTGAATAACACTACCATAGCCCTTAAGAATTTTCCTAAAATGTTTTAGGATGTTCTGAACAGAGTATCTCTTAAAGGTTAAATCCCTTGCAGGTCTTAGTCCTGCTCATCCCACATGCTGATGTGTGAGTGAAACAGTGCATAGGTGTAGAGACCTGGACTTGGCGAGATGCAGGCCTATCCTCTCAGTCTGGTGCTATTCTGTTACTAGAGGACCTGAACACGCTTCTCCAACAGCACGTTCTTCTGGGCCTGATGACAACACGCACACACATGCACCCGCACACACACGGGCACACATACAGACATACAGATACTGTTTAATTTCTTCACATCTGTAGATACACTAGCATAAGTTGATATATACGTTTATGAGTTTGATTATGAGCTGATTTCAACTTGACAGGTACAGAGTATATAGTATACATAGAGAGTGCATAGTTTTACCAGGTTGAGTGCTACAGATTCTTGTGATGAAAGGTGACAAACCCAGCGATATGAAGAAAACAAGTACTGGGTTAGTCCCTTAAAGGTTTAAAGGAGTCTCCCTTAAAGGTCTTAGTCCTGCTCATACCACATGCTGATGTGTGAGTGAAACAGTGCAGAGGTGTAGAGACCTGGACTTGGCGACATGCAGGTCTTTCCTGGCAATTAGTGCTGCATTCTGCTGCAGGAGAACCAGAACATGCTTCTCCCCACACACACACACGGGCACACATACAGGTGCGCACATATACACAGATACACATTCTGTTTAATTTCTTCACATCTGCAGACTAGAGTAAGCTGAGGGTATAGTGTTAAACCAGGTACTACATAAACAGTATATAGTATATATACAGAGGATATAGTGTTAAACCAGGAACTACTTACAGAGTATATAGTATACATACAGAGTATATAGTTTTACCAAAAGATCATGCTGATCTTTGATCTCCTGGTTCTTTATCTCCAGCACCACTTTCAGACTCATAATGTCCTCCTCTATGGGCTGGTTTAACACACACACACACAAACGTGCACACGCGCACACGCACACACACACGAATCATCACTACAGCCAGTACAATGGAAAGGCGGGAATGTGTACTGAATGTGTACTGACGTTATAAGTGAAAGGTGGAGGTACTGGTGGATGTGTACTGAGACTATAAGGGATCTCTACCTGCAGTGACAGTCTGAGCTTCTCAAGTTCTTCCTCCAGAGATTTCTTCTCCTGTTCACAGGCCATTTTCATATCTGCCAGAGCAAGTATCATTACTGCTGGATATATATATATATATATATATATATATATATATATATATATATATATATATATATATATATACAACACAGATTGTATATACTACATAATTACTACTGGATATATAAAATATAATATATATAGTACTATACATATATTAGTATCACTTTTATTGGAGCCTAAAGGCTAACATTCATTATTAGTTATGTTAGTATTATTGCATTTCCATAGTACTTACTCTTGATGGACCTGTTATGCTCCTCCTCCTCCTGCTGTTTCTGCAGGAGCTCTGTCTCCTCCTGCTGTTTGTGTTTCAGCATCTCCTGAAGAACCTGCAGCTCCGTCTGCTTCTGCAACCTCAACTCCTTCAGCTGCTCCAACAAACCGTTCTCCAACTCCTGCTTCTCACACCGCAAACACTCCAATCGGGCCACAGGCCCCACTACTGACACAGAACCACACACACACACACACACACAAAGAGAGACAAACAGAAAGACACATAGACATATGAAATTAGAAAGCCATATAGTGTAGAAATAGATTGATGTTATTCAGGGACCTCATTTATAAAACTTTGTGGATTCCAAAATGAAAGTGTGTGTATTCTGCACAAATAACAGGAAATGGCATATACCCCCCCAAAAATTAGATTTCTAAAGCCTCGAATATGAATTATTGGGAGATAGAGGCGACAGTGCAGCGCTAAAGACAAAAAAGGAATTTTAACCACAGGTATGAGTGGCAGCACCAGCAACCGCAGGTGTGAGTGGCATTATATTTACATTTACCCTCCACATCCTTTGTGTCTGTGTATTCGTCCTCGATGCGTCCAGCACACCATCTCCAGAAACGCCTCATTTTTCCTCTGTCCTCTTCAGTGTCTTTCCACAGACTGATCTGTAAAGGTGTTCATGGGATTCCCCTCACGTGTGACATTGGGCCACAGGACATATGGGGTTCTAAAGTTCCAAGAGTGTAGATGAGTTGTTTTTCTTTGAATTTCCTAATTTCATTGACTCTACCTCAACCTGGATTGATTAACCATGTACGGCTCACCGGAGACTGTGATACATATAACATCCCAAAGTGTACTTAATTCTGAGCAAAATCTAACTAGCCTCATTACTGCTGAACTATGAGGGGCCATTTAGGGAGAAATCAGGGAAACACTACTTGTACATACATATGAAACATTTTCACATAAATAGCCTACTACTTACATTTGTGTATAATAATTTAAACTTGCATATACACGCACTTGCCCACTCAATCCCTGGTGCGTAAACATAGGGTTGCACTATGCTTATGTTGGTATGGGGGTGTCTGTGTGTATATAACCATTTTCAGTGCGCCCGGAAGTCATTTCATTGTAATTTCAAGGCAGATATTTAACATGTGTACAGTGCGTATAATAGACAGAGGAAGACTGTTGAACTATTAATATTAGGACAGTTATTGACATTTGTGTAATAAGTAGTGCTTCTCTTAATGACAAATGTAACTGTTTTCCCATATAGAATTGTGTGCTTTATATTGTTTGGAAGAACTTTTTCTTCTCATTTAGAAATATGTGGACTAAGTGCTCAGATTGTCTTATTATTTATTATGCTCAGTCTTTCATTGCGTATAATTTTAAACTCAGCTGCGTGCCATAAGACACAAGTTAATCTGAGCCTTTTTTGTTCTAACGCCGACTTAACCTAGCCATGTTTTACAGTTATCTTGAAATAATTGAGGTTCATCGCTAGAGGGTGGTGTTCATCTTTTTTTCTTTTCTTTTTTTGTATTATTGTTTAGGGAAAAACTATAAAATAGATGAGGTGGACGTTTTCTATGTATCATATGGAATTTGAGTATATGAGTGAATGTTACTATGTAAATGTATAAGAATTTGTGGATAAAATTATTATGAGATTATTTATAATCAAACAACTACACTATACAACCACATCTTCCTTTTATTTACATATTATACAGATATTTACATTTTATTTACAGAGCAGCTCCTCATTGGTTCGGCTCAGAAGCTTCTTTTCGATGTCCTCTTTCTCCAGGTACTCCTGCAGATTAGGCATCTCCTCCGACAACCGCCTGAGGGCAGAAGAGACGTGGTGTGAATCGTAGCCTGCTGTTAAAAGCTACAGATATAGTACATCTGTGAGGTTAACAGAGGCTAACAACCCCTGAACAGACTTTCTACTCCCAAGGGGCCCAGAGATATTTACCAATAAAGTGCTACGCTCCAGACGGATGAGCGAGAAGCGCATGCGCAATTGCAACGAATTGGAGGAGGAAGTTTAAACAAACGCGCTGACTTTGAATACTCACATCTAGGCCGGGCCAGGTCCAAATGGCCTGCAACTCGGTGCGCATCACCTCCATGACTGTCCCTAACGAACGCCACCTGCCACGCATTCGTCCCATCCCTGGCGGCTTTAAAAAATCGTAGCGTGAAAACGGTGGGTCCGATCCGCGTGCCACTCGAAGTCGATTACAGGGGAGATGCAGCCCTTTCCAAAGAGCCCTGAACAGACTTTCTACTCCGACGTCCATCGCTAGCACCGGCTGAAAGCTGAGTTCCAGAGCTTTTCAACGAGCCCCCGTGCGTCTCTCTTCTCCAAAGTAGCGGAGATATATGAAAGGATAAAAGGGGAAAAGAATAAAATGCGCACCGGTTTCAAATTCGCAGGCTACCTGCGCTGAAGGCGTGGAAAACGAGCACGTGACCGAAAGGCTTCCGTACCCGATGGGTCCAGCTCTCGTGCCCAGTTGGTAGCTCGAAGGCTGTGCATATTCGATGCTGCACGGCCCCTGGGGCTCATGTTTTCAAGGGTCGAAGTGCGCACGTGCCGATGACCGGCAACCTAGCTCCGTGCCTGGGCACAATTCGGGCACTTTGATCCCCTTCAAGTGAATGGATAGATGGGAAAAAACATACTGCCAGGCCCACCGTGTCACATCAACCATGCAGGGCAAAGTGGCTTCGTCCCTGGGCACACTTTCTTGTGATTTGAGCCTTTAAATAATACAGGATCCAGACTTCCAATGCTCTCTAAATCACATGCCCGGCAAAGTAGCCTTAAACCTGGACACACAATGGAGACCATTTGACCTGTTAAATCATACTACAACCAGACTTCCAGGCCCACCAGGTCACACAGTCATGCCCAGCAAAGGAGCTCTGGGCCTGGGCACACTTCACGCAGTTTGACCCTTTAAATAATACTACAACCAGACTTCCAGGCCCAAGAGGTCACACAGTCATGCCCAGCAAAGTAGCTCTGGGCCTGGGCACACTTCACGCAGTTTTACCGTTTAAATAAAACTAGAAACAGACTTCCTGGCCCAAGAGGTCACACAGTCATGCCCAGCAAAGTAGTGCTGGGCCAGGGCACACTTCATGCACTTTGTGCCTTTAAATAATACTATAACCAGACTTCCAAACCCAAGAGGTCACAGAGTCATGCCCAGCAAAGTCGCTATGGGCCTGGGCAGACCATGCAGTTTGACCCTTTAACCAAAACTAGAAAGAGACCTCCAAGCCCAGGAGGTCACAGAATCATACCCAGTAAAGTAGCTAGCTAGCTATCCAGCTACCGGAAGCACGGTTAACAGTGCAGCCGGTAGCTAGCTAGCTAGCTAGCAGCTCAGTAACCGTACAAATTCGCTTGCTGCTGAAAACTGTCAAGTTGTATTTATAGCTTTCATTTTAGTTCTCTCAGCTTATTTATTTGTTTTTGTTTTTTTTAGGGAAGTTCAATAATTTCTTAGAAATCTTGGAACATTTTGCCAGTTGGCTTCTAGGAAAGCCTTTCTGCGCACAGACAATAAACACAACCCAGAATTCCTCAAACAGGAATGAATCTACTAATTTACAACACGGTTTAGTAACATTTCAGGCACATGAGTGGAGGAACTAGCAAATTCTAAATGATGAAATCGAAGCTGATAAAAATCCATGAAAATTTAAACTGGTCATGAAAAAATGCTTGTGAATTGAAAATGTAAGTGATCGTTATCTGGAAAAGAAAGGATTAAAACAGTCTTGATTTGATACATTTTAAAAAATGAAATATCAAGTTTTATCATTCGTGACCAAGGGAGTTTCTATGAGGGTGTAAACAACAAACGCATGTAAACTAAAAACTACAGTGGCATATAATTAAATAATTTGAGTAACTTTGTGTCACGTCATTTAACGTTTAACTCAAGCCATTTTTGTTACCGGACTCTTATCACTTAACATTAGTAACTGTTTTAGTTGCCTTGTTTATCCAATAACATTCATTAATTAATCAATCGTTTAACCCAAGCAATTTTCATTACTTCCGCCTCTCGAGGCAAAATGTCAATCAGAACGTTGCGCCCGCAAACTTCAAATAAACGATAAATAAGGCGAGTAATAAAAATGGATAAAGTTGAAAGATAAGTTGATTAAACTTGAGTCAAATAAAACTACTTATCAGTCAAAGCGTCAATTCATATGCATTTTATTGACTCTAAATTTAATTTACGTGCATTTTAATCAGCCATATTTTTGATGTACAGACCTGAGTTTTGTCGTTGAAGAGAATAAAAGAATCCGTCGTGTAAACTTACGCCATCTGCAGGCTGAGATGGTGTTGGCGTGACCCGGATGTGACATTTGCCAAGCTGATGACATATCGCGATATTAATTGTGAGATTTCCTTACCATCTTTGCTCTTCGCAGAAGGGCACTGTGCGGCCGAACAGCGTAAGGAGTGGACTCCTTGGTAGACGTTTCGACCAGTGTTTCGCCCGATTTTACTACAAAGGTGTGAGGAATGTTTTCTTGGCACACCATGGGTCCTCTGAAATCGGTAGACATTTGAACAGAAGGGCTTACCTATGTATTGTGACCAAGTGCATCCCTTCATGCAGCTGCTTAAATTATGGCAGAAGGACACTTTCAACAAGACAAGAAACCCTGCCGCAAGGGTTGTATAATCACGGATTTGTTCCAGTATCAAGACAGCAAATTTTCAATGTTTCCCTGGCCTTCACAGTCCCCAGATCTTAATCCTATAGAACATCCCTGGGTAAAGGTATAAAACAGCAGTTTAGAACATGTCAGTCCCTCCATGTAATTTGAGAGAAAATATCCTATGAAGATTGGACCAAGATTCCTGCCGAGTATTTTCAGCGCATAGTGCTGTGCCAGAAAGAATTGCTGCAGTTCTGGAGGCCAAAGAAGGTCCAACATGCTATTAAATGGGTGTACTTAAGCCAGATACACTGTGTCCTATAATAGGATGTTGCTGGAACGTATGTGGATGTTGTTGGAATGGCCGCAGAGTTGCAGCAGCAGTACAGGTAGTCTGTGATCCTTTCCCCCATCCGAGTGAGTTTGCCCTGTTACACGGGGTCGAGTTATGATGTGAATGTTCAATTACACAGGATGGATTGTGGGCGACGGAACCGAACGGCCTTCAGGATTCAAGTAGAGAAAGGTGAAACTTCTCCAGCCTTTGAGTTAATCACAGGACTATTGCATAGCAATTAGGGATAACAGAACAGCTTTCGGGGGGTTTGGGTGGGGTGCCTTATCCGCCCCTTTAACAGAGTAGTCACAATTCAAATTTCCCTTGTTCCATTGTTTACAAGGCATTATACATGTGGTTTATTTATAGTGCACGGGGTAATATGCAGCGAGTCTGGTCTGTCTGCTTTGGAAGAGAAACATTTGGCCAAAAGAGCAAGACACAGCCAGGAGGATGATTGGTAAGAGCAGATCATAATATGCACCTTAAAGCTGTACACTACAGCTAGGTCCTGTTCCATGACTGCATATATAAATTTACTACTGACATTGTCATTTGTATCTGGCCATTTACAGTGCACTCTTGCTCAATGCAGCACTTGAAGCTGATTTTCCATTGTGTAGTTATTATGTTCAAGAGATGTTTGACCCGGTCAGGGTGACACACTTTAGTGAGGGCAGCAGTATCCTAGAGGACACTACAGACAGTGACGGAGACATCTCAGAGCGCGAGGTGAGAGGTTGAGTTTTTTGTTACTCTCTCTACGACATACTTTTCATGCCAGGTACTATTGTCCAGTTCAGCCCAATTTAATTTACTGCCTTGTATTATCATATATAAATTGCTGAACGATCGATATATATATATATATAGAGGTTGGAAATTGGTTGTGTAAAAATGAATTGTGATTGTTAAGCCACACAGATGTAAGTGGACATCAAGGGAAAAAATAGTGTGGGTGCCAAGTATGGTGATTGTATCTTTAAAGCTGTAGGAAATGTTACTTTCAGAATGTTTGTGAGATTAAAAAAAAAAAAAAAAAGATATAATTACTATCCATGGTGGAATTGAATGTGTTGCAGACAACATAGGCAGGGATTAGACTGAAAAATATCAGAGTATTCTTAGTGCCGTTTATTGCTGTTGTCAGAGGTTATGCAGCCATATCCTCCCTAGCAAGTATGACTTCTTCTTCTAACTGTTTGGCCACCTGCAGACACAAGTACCGTTTTGAGCAATACTTAATTACATCTACTCCAAATGCATATTTAATTGCATTGTTAGTATTTATGCAAAACAAGTGTTTGGATTGCCCTGCTCCATTGCAGACTTTCTCACTCTAGCAAATGCGGCTTCCACCTCCTCAATCAGTTGATCCGCATCATTTTCATAGGAAACATCATCATTGTTCCTCAAACATCTTTTACTAATCTTAAAATTCACATCTGGATCTCGCATCTTTCTGTAAGAATCCAGTGTCAACTGCAACTATGAGGAGAAACAGTGTTAAGCAATATTTAATTACATCTACTTGAAATGCATAGTTCATAGCATTGTGAGAATTTGTGGAAAACAAGTGTTAGGATTGCTCTGCTCCACTGCAGACTTTCTCACTCTAGCAAAGATGGCTTCCACGTCCTCAATATATTTATCCCAGTCATTGTCATGGAAAATCTGAGTCTTTTCAGGAAACATCATGACATTCATATGTGGAGGTTCTGTCTTTTTGGAAGAGTCCAGTTCCACCTGTAGATATGAGTAGAAATATTGTTGACCAGTATTTAAATACATTTAATTGAAATATGACTTTAATTACATTTTGATACATTTGTAATTTATCATTTGTATTGGACTGGAAAGGAAACAAATACAATTTTTTATCGCATATCCATTATCACATAGCCTGCAGGCCTAATGATGTAAAAATGTGCCCCCAAATGTTCAACAGAAATAACAGGACCTGACACACTAAGGTACCGTAGACCCATTCAAATTGTGCTATTGGAACAATAAATTCCAATGCATTCAGTCATTTTAGCTAGTGTTGATTTTGATTCTCGCCACAATTATACTAATAATCAGCGTTACAACTCAGCATGCAAAGTCACCGAACAGTCGACTGTTAATTCTATAGTAAGGAGAATGTAAAACAAACAAACAAAAAACCCACCAACGGTATTTTTTTTCCTGTAACTGACAAAGATTACGTATGCTAAATGTATGTGTCCTAAATATATTCTAAATACATTTACATTAGTGGTTTTAATTAATTTCTCCAACATTTGTTGAAATGCATTTGTAATTTATATTCAGAGACATTTCAGTAAGTACAAGCATTAAATTAGCATCACTGTTCACCATAGCTGTTTTTCCATTTTTTGTGGCTTTTGTCCCTTGCCTCAGTATGGCTTTAAATCATTTGTCTTGGTTCTACTTTACTTACTATGGCTGATTCAGTTGTCTGAGTAGTCAAGTCATTCTTCGTTAAATGGTTTGTTCTAGTATCTGTTTAAAAAGTAACAGAAAATGTCTTATTAGCATTGTATAGATACTTAGAACACTTCTACGTAGATCTCTCTCTCTCAGACACACACACAGTTCATCCAAGTGGTGGCTGTGGTCAGAACTTACCCTTAAAGAAGTCATCATCTGAGGTGGAGTTCCTTCTATTAACACCCTTCCGACAACAGCAAGTGAAGAATAGCACAAGTTGTGTGAATGTTCTGGCAGGGATCTGGGCTCGTGTCTTTTCATTTTTCTTCTTCCTATATTGACCAAATATCCCATGGTTTTCCTTTTCATACTTCTCAGAAGGAACAGGTTCCTTGCATCTTGGATTACAGTAGTAACTACTGGACTGACCCATAATAAATTTTGTTTTGAAAATCCAACTGTAACCGGCACTACTTGATAACAGAAGAGATCGTTTGGGTAAAACAGAAATGTGATCTGTAGACTAAAATTGGTTCACAGAAATTGCTCATTTGAAAAATCTGTTCTTTGACTACATCATAATTGCATAATTGATGCGGATGCATTATGACATCGCACGTCACGTCTGCAATAGATTTAGATTTACACCAACTTTAAAGAGAAAATGATGATTAGCAAATGTAGTTGCTAGTGATTGTCTAGTGATTGCAAGCAACGACTATTCGTGCTCTGCATTCTTGCGTATTTATTTATGCTAGGCTGTACATAACGCAGCCTTAAAAACATGGGATAGAAATCCCCATGTAACACAATTCAGGTTCTGTCCAAATACATGGCTAGCTAGCAAGTTATTTTACAATCCCATTTAGCACATATATCGCCACGAATGTCCTGAACAAAACACGCTGTACCTAATCCCCATAAATGACATATCTCTCACTGAATAAAAACTTGTATGCTTCAACAGTATACAGTGGGAGAAATGGCGATCACCTTTAAAAGGATTTCTTACTGTAGGCCTATTATAAACAACATGGAGGAAATTAAAATAAAAATACTTCAGTTAGACCGTGGACACAGGCTGCTAATAAATCAAGTAAATGAAACTGGATGGACTGCTTAATTATGTAACAACACAACATTTATGGTGACGAGGATGTTTCACACATACACTCTTAAGTGATGCTGACCTCAATATCCACATTTCACATTGTTACTGTACCACTGTAGATGAACCTAAACCTCACATTCTCGTCACGTTGATAAGCTTTTTGAAAGTTCCGCTCTGCACGTCTCTGAAAAGCAGGCGAGTTCATCTCCTGGAAACATAAAAGCATGACACTAATGTAAATCTTTCACTTTGTTCTTATATGCGAGTTGTCAATAATTCAAAATTCTTGTTAAAACTGTGGAACTCTGTTGCAGCTCACTCTCTCTGTTTTGCATTGCCAGATCGCTGAACAGGAGCATGTCCGGCTTTGACACACGTGCCCTGCGCTGACCAGTACCGCCAGCAACCACAACACGTGGAGACGTAATCCTCTTTAACTACTTGTCCTTCCTCCATGTATATACACTCAAAACTCCAGTTTAGAGTGGTTAATGGCACTTACGCCAGCACACTGTACCGGTTTGATCACCTGTAGTCAGAGATGCACGGACCCGTTGGTGCGTATGCGTAACTCGGAGCGGGTGCTGCTCTCCAAGGTTATGCTGCTGCTTACTGTCACTCTCTCACGAGCACAAGTCCTCGTCTACTTTAACAAGGCTAAGTCACTGATAATGTAATAACAAACATGTTTGACAAAATACTAGGTCATGGTTTGCAGTCTAAAGTCCTTCTGACTTGCTGAGAGTTAGCCTGATTTGATTTAGCTTGTTCTTAACCTTTGTTTAGTATGTTACATAAAAGCTCATGGAAATATTTCAGATGTAACATAAATGTACCTGACCATTTTCACTGAAAGAGACTGGTAGCTACAGGATTACATGAAGCTACAATCAGAATCGATTTCTAGTCACCGAGCATTATTGTTGTGAATAATTAGAATTTAAATTAATTCATATTTTGTTAATTATGTAAATAAGTTACAATCTTGGAAGATAGTTTGCATTCTGTTTCTATATGACAGTTATATATTTTTTTGTTTGTTTGTTTGTTTTCTTAGTGTAAATCATGATCTTATAGTTTGTTTTCTAAGTGTGTTTCCAAATTGCCTTTGACTGCTGTATGCCTAATTGCAGCATTTAACCCCTCATTTCGTCTCTAATTTTTGACATGTACTCTTGTCTTGCATAAGTGGAAAGTCGATCAGCCCCCGTTTAAAAATGGTGAGCTTTTACTGTCACGTTAATAACATCACGCACGCGCACACCTAATGCTTTGACTGTCCTGCACTTTAAATATCTTCTGCACATAATGGAGGGTGTGCATAGTTACCAGTTCCCTTCGTGCAAAAGGGTTGTCTTAGGTTACTGTAAAGTCTAACGCACATTTGGAATCCTTTCTTTTGCTGAGATGTTACTAGCTCACATGATACTCAAAAATGAGCACAATCATCGAAATGCGGACATCATTGGGTACAGGGGTGCCTAGCCATAGTCATGAATAACTGAATATAAAAGGCTGAACAATCTACTATAAGCAATTGCATATTTCATTAGGTTTTTGTTTTTTTTTAATAGGCTGTAGTAACTTCAGGAGCTCAGGCAGGGGAACATTAATATTTATGAGTGGCTATGCCACACCCACTGAAATAAAAGCTGAGGATGTCATTGCAGAGGTAGGAGAAGCCAGAGCAGAATATTACAGAATATTACATTATTACATTGCTTGAATAGTGGCTCTGTCTGCCCTGGGGGTATTATTGAAACCCAAAGGCTGAAAGGATGGGGAGAGAGAGAGAGAGAGAGAGAGAGAGAGAGAGAGAGAGCGAGCATGTGTGAACATATTCTTGTCACTGTACGGCTCCTCCCCCCAAACGTCTCCCCGTGTGTGTTTGCGTGTGTTCATCCGTGTGGCCACGCCCCCTTGTGTTTCACGCCTGCTCTTCGTTGTGTTGTTATTGTTTGCGTATATAAGTCCTTTGTGTAAACATTAACGTTGTCAGTGTTTGATCCCACGATAGCCTTAGTGCTACGTTGTCTTCCATGTCTCTAAATAAACATCGCTGTATGCATCACGGCTCCTCTTTTGTATCCTGCCAAGCCTCCCTGCGTTACAATTATGATCAAATTTGATAAAATACTAGGTCATAGTTTGCAGTCTGAAGTATTTTTGACCTGCTGAGAGTTAGCCTGATTTGATTTAGCCTGTTCCTAACCTTTGTTTAGTATGTTGCGTAAAAGCTCATGGAAATATTTCAGATGTAACATACATGTAATTGACCTAGTAGAGCAAAATTACAGAATTGTAAGGAAGAAGTGACGTTCTTGGGGCATATCATTAAGGGAAATACACACGGGCTGTCTCAAAACTGAGCACAAGCCATAATTTTGCTACCTAAACCATAGTGGCATACTCCCCTCTTACTGTTTTAGTCCCACACGCAGTACACCAAATACTGCAGGACCAAAGAGTGTCACACTTATCAGCCCAATGGTAGCTGAGATACCACACTACCCTCTTAGATATGCCTAATATAACTGTCAAAAGGTGTATAACACTGAACCCAGCTACACTCCTTCCTACGGAGGAGGATGGAGATCCACAAGACTGCACAGCAGTCTTAGCTTAAGTATGTACACCGCAGGTTGATCTCTTTGAAGAAGCCATAAGTAACCCAGACCTATGCCTCTATGTGGATGGGTCAGCAAGCAGGGACGACACAGGGGTCAATAGGGCGGCATACGCGGCAGTAACAGATCATGAAATACTTGAAACAGAAGTATTACCATCCTCCTATTCAGCGCAGGCTGCTGAACCAGTAGCACTGACGGAAGCATGCCAATTAGCTGCAGACAAAACTGTTAATGATTTTGGAGCCATATGGAAACATAGGCAATTCCTGACAAGCTCGGGTAAATATATTAGACATCACCATCTTGCTAGAAGCCATTTTGCTGCCAAAGACAATTGCAGTTGTTAAGTGTGCAGCTCACAGGACTACAGAAGACCAAATCAGCAAGGGGAATAATTTTGTAGATAGAGTAACAAAGGCAGCTGCAACTAACACCGCTGTGCAAGCAATACAGGAAACCGCTGCTACCCCGCATGCCACATTACGGGAGATTCAGTCAGGGGCTACCGCCACCGAACGCACCAGGTGGAGACAACTAGACTGCGCAGTGTACGATGGTGCTTGGACACACACACCTACGGGCAAACCTTGCCTAGCCAAATCATACATGCAGGGCCTAATCAGAATTGCTCATGGGCGTAGCCATATGAGCAAAGGGGGAATCGTGGACAGCATATTAAAGTTGCGCCAGAACTCACAATACTTACCCAAAACTTTTGTTCCAGCTGTCTTGTTTGTGCGCAGCACTCCCCAAAGGGAACCAAGCACGGTGGACAGGACCACACCAAGTCCTGTTAACAACCCACACTGCTGTCAAAATAGAAGGACGAGGAACCTGGGTACATCACACACACTGTAAGAAGGCTCCGACACCAGCCCCAACTCCAAGCAGCAGCACCCCAACAGACTAGGTCGGAACTGTGTTGAGTAGGGTGTTAAAGGCAAGGCCTACCCTTTCGACACTCGGAACCGTCAACCTCTCGCCTCTTGCTGATCCTGCCGACTACACCAATTTCTGTGGTGGAATTTTGAATAAACAGCAAGTCAGACGTGATTAAAAGAGTAATTTAATAAAGAAAATAAGGCATACAAAACACAGCTGTGTGAGAGCTAATGCTCTAAGCAAAAGTTCTAAAGGGGTAGACTGGCTCTGCTCCTTATACCTAAACTTCACATCCTGGAAGGGATGTCCTGTCATCCTGTATACCCATTTCCTGCTCCTTGTTGCACTAAGCACTTCTGCACATATCAGGATGCTCTGTTCCACCAGGACAGACACAGTTTGCTAGATCCTCTTTATCAGGATTAGTCGCACGACACATGCAAGATCACGAAGCAGCTGATTCAGCAGTCGTTTTGTTCACACAATATACAAAGACAGAATGTGCAGACTAAACTATTCATATAGGATTACATAGAAAAAGGATTAACATGATTATATATGAATCACATGATAATACATGATCGAATAATAATTTCCATCACACTAGAAACAGACCTCCAGGCCCAAGAGGTCACACAGTCGTGCCCAGCAAAGTAGTGCTGGGCCAGGGCACACTTCATACACTTTGTGCCTTTAAATAATACTACAACCAGATTTCCAAGCCCAAGAGGTCACACAGTCATGCCCAGCAAAGTAGCTCTGGGCCTGGGCACACTTCACGCAGTTTGACCCTTTGAATAATACTACAACCAGACTTCCAGGCCCAATAGGTCACACAGTCGTGCCCAACAAAGTAGTGCTGGGCCAGGGCACACTTCATGCACTTTGTGCGTTTAAATAATACTACAGCCAGATTTCCAAGCCCAAGAGGTCACACAGTCATGCCCAGCTAAGTAGCTCTGGGCCTGGGCACAATTCACGCAGTTTGACCCTTTAAATAAAACTAGAAACAGACTTCCTGGCCCAAGAGGTCACACAGTCATACTCAGCAAGGTTGCATTAAACCTGGGCACACTTCACGCAGTTTGACCATTTAAATAAAACTAGAAACAGACTTCCAGGCCCAAGAGGTCACACAGTCATGCCCAGCAAAGTAGCTCTGGGCCTGGGCACACTTCACGCAGTTTGACCCTTTAGATAATACTACAACCAGACTTCCAGGCCCAAGAGGCCACACAGTCATGCCCAGCAAAGTAGCTCTGGGCCTGGGCACACTTGACGCAGTTTGACCCTTTAAATAATACTAAAACCAGACTTCCAGGCCCAAGAGGTCACACAGTCAGGCCCAGCAAAGTAGCTCTGGGCCTGGGCACACTTCATGCAGTTTGACCCTTTAAATAAAACTAGAAACAGACTTCCTGGCCCAAGAGGTCACACAGTCATGCCCAGCAAAGTAGCTCTGGGCCTGGGCACACTTCACGCAGTTTGACCATTTAAATAAAACTAGAAACAGACTTCCAGGCCCAAGAGGTCACACAGTCATGCCCAGCAAAGTAGCTCTGGGCCTGGGCACACTTCACGCAGTTTGACCCTTTAGATAATACTACAACCAGACTTCCAGGCCCAAGAGGTCACACAGTCATGCCCAGCAAAGTAGCTCTGGGCCTGGGCACACTTGACGCAGTTTGACCCTTTAAATAATACTAAAACCAGACTTCCAGGCCCAAGAGGTCACACAGTCAGGCCCAGCAAAGTAGCTCTGGGCCTGGGCACACTTCACGCAGTTTGACCCTTTAGATAATACTACAACCAGACTTCCAGGCCCAAGAGTTCACACAGTCATGCCCAGCAAAGTAGCTCTGGGCCTGCGCACACTTCACACAGTTTGACCCTTTGACCATTTTTGGCAGATTTCACCACGTTATTACGAACGTGGATACGTTATCTTAGAATTATAAGCAGTGTGAGATGTGAAGCTAAGTGAAGCACATGTGCAGAATTTCTAACAATAGCCTGTTTTGTATAGCCTGGCTAACTGACCAATCAGTGAAATGAAATGTGGTTGCTGAGCCTGTTGCAGCTGGGTCAATTTAATTTGGTTTCATTGTGTTTAATTTTAAACTCAGCTGCGTGCCATAAGACACAAGTTTATCTGATCATTTTTTGTTTTAATGCCGACTTAACCTAGCCATGTTTTACAGTTATCTTGAAATAATTAAGGGTCATCGCTAGAGGGTGCTGTTCATCTTTTTTTTTCTTTTTCTTTTTTGTATTATTGATCAGGAAAAAACTATAAAATAGATGAAGTGGACGCAAACCTTGCCTAGCCAAATCATACATGCAGGGCCTAATCAGAATTGCTCATGGGCGTAGCCATATGAGCAAAGGGGGAATCGTGGACAGCATATTAAAGTTGCGCCAGAACTCACAATACTTACCCAAAACTTTTGTTCCAGCTGTCTTGTTTGTGCGCAGCACTCCCCAAAGGGAACCAAGCACGGTGGACAGGACCACACCAAGTCCTGTTAACAACCCACACTGCTGTCAAAATAGAAGGACGAGGAACCTGGGTACATCACACACACTGTAAGAAGGCTCCGACACCAGCCCCAACTCCAAGCAGCAGCACCCCAACAGACTAGGTCGGAACTGTGTTGAGTAGGGTGTTAAAGGCAAGGCCTACCCTTTCGACACTCGGAACCGTCAACCTCTCGCCTCTTGCTGATCCTGCCGACTACACCAATTTCTGTGGTGGAATTTTGAATAAACAGCAAGTCAGACGTGATTAAAAGAGTAATTTAATAAAGAAAATAAGGCATACAAAACACAGCTGTGTGAGAGCTAATGCTCTAAGCAAAAGTTCTAAAGGGGTAGACTGGCTCTGCTCCTTATACCTAAACTTCACATCCTGGAAGGGATGTCCTGTCATCCTGTATACCCATTTCCTGCTCCTTGTTGCACTAAGCACTTCTGCACATATCAGGATGCTCTGTTCCACCAGGACAGACACAGTTTGCTAGATCCTCTTTATCAGGATTAGTCGCACGACACATGCAAGATCACGAAGCAGCTGATTCAACAGTCGTTTTGTTCACACAATATACAAAGACAGAATGTGCAGACTAAACTATTCATATAGGATTACATAGAGAAAGGATTAACATGATTATATATGAATCAAATGATAATACATGATCGAATAATAATTTCCATCACACTAGAAACAGACCTCCAGGCCCAAGAGATCACACAGTCGTGCCCAGCAAAGTAGTGCTGGGCCAGGGCACACTTCATGCACTTTGTGCCTTTAAATAATACTACAACCAGATTTCCAAGCCCAAGAGGTCACACAGTCATGCCCAGCAAAGTAGCTCTGGGCCTGGGCACACTTCACGCAGTTTGACCCTTTGAATAATACTACAACCAGACTTCCAGGCCCAATAGGTCACACAGTCGTGCCCAACAAAGTAGTGCTGGGCCAGGGCACACTTCATGCACTTTGTGCGTTTAAATAATACTACAGCCAGATTTCCAAGCCCAAGAGGTCACACAGTCATGCCCAGCTAAGTAGCTCTGGGCCTGGGCACAATTCACGCAGTTTGACCCTTTAAATAAAACTAGAAACAGACTTCCTGGCCCAAGAGGTCACACAGTCATACTCAGCAAGGTTGCGTTAAACCTGGGCACACTTCACGCAGTTTGACCATTTAAATAAAACTAGAAACAGACTTCCAGGCCCAAGAGGTCACACAGTCATGCCCAGCAAAGTAGCTCTGGGCCTGGGCACACTTCACGCAGTTTGACCCTTTAGATAATACTACAACCAGACTTCCAGGCCCAAGAGGTCACACAGTCATGCCCAGCAAAGTAGCTCTGGGCCTGCGCACACTTTACGCAGTTTGACCCTTTGACCATTTTTGGCAGATTTCACCACGTTATTACGAACGTGGATACGTTATCTTAGAATTATAAGCAGTGTGAGATGTGAAGCTAAGTGAAGCACATGTGCAGAATTTCTAACAATAGCCTGTTTTGTATAGCCTGGCTAACTGACCAATCAGTGAAATGAAATGTGGTTGCTGAGCCTGTTGCAGCTGGGTCAATTTAATTTGATTTCATTGTGTTTAATTTTAAACTCAGCTGCGTGCCATGAGACACAAGTTTATCTGAGCATTTTTTGTTTTAATGCCGGCTTAACCTAGCCATGTTTTACAGTTATCTTGAAATAATTAAGGTTCATCGCTAGAGGGTGCTGTTCATCTTTTTTTTCTTTTTCTTTTTTGTATTATTGATCAGGAAAAAACTATAAAATAGATGAGGTGGACGTTTTCTATGTATCATATGGAATTTGAGTAGATGAGTGAATGTTACTATGTAAATGTATAAGAATTTGTGGATAAGATTATTATGAGATTATTTATAATCAAACGACTACACTGTACAACCACATCTTCCTTTTATTTACATATTATACAGATATTTACAGATATTTATATTTTACTTACAGAGCAGCTCCTCATTGGTTCGGCTCAGAAGCTTCTTTTCGATGTCCTCTTTCTCCAGGTACTCCTGCAGGTTAGGCATCTCCTCCGCCAACCGCCTAAGGGGAGAAGAGACGTGGTGTGACGCGTAGCCTGCTGTTAAAGGCTACAGATATAGTACATCTGTGAGGCTAACAGCGCTTATTATATGAAGCCTTATAGAGGTCATATGGAATGATCTCATTCGATCAACCCTAATGTAACCCTTACAAACTTTCATGAACTCATTTGAATAACACTACCATAGCCCTTAAGAATTTTCCTAAAATGTTTTAGGATGTTCTGAACAGAGTATCTCTTAAAGGTTAAATCCCTTGCAGGTCTTAGTCCTACTCATCCCACATGCTGATGTGTGAGTGAAACAGTGCATAGGTGTAGAGACCTGGACTTGGCGAGATGCAGGCCTATCCTCTCAGTCTGGTGCTATTCTGTTACTAGAGGACCTGAACACGCTTCTCCAACAGCACGTTCTTCTGGGCCTGATGACAACACGCACACACATGCACCCGCACACACACGGGCACACATACAGACATACAGATACTGTTTAATTTCTTCACATCTGTAGATACACTAGCATAAGTTGATATATACGTTTATGAGTTTGATTATGAGCTGATTTCAACTTGACAGGTACAGAGTATATAGTATACATAGAGAGTGCATAGTTTTACCAGGTTGAGTGCTACAGATTCTTGTGATGAAAGGTGACAAACCCAGCGATATGAAGAAAACAAGTACTGGGTTAATCCCTTAAAGGTTTAAAGGAGTCTCCCTTAAAGGTCTTAGTCCTGCTCATACCACATGCTGATGTGTGAGTGAAACAGTGCAGAGGTGTAGAGACCTGGACTTGGCGACATGCAGGTCTTTCCTGGCAATTAGTGCTGCATTCTGCTGCAGGAGAACCAGAACATGCTTCTCCCCACACACACACACGGGCACACATACAGGTGCGCACATATACACAGATACACATTCTGTTTAATTTCTTCACATCTGCAGACTAGAGTAAGCTGAGGGTATAGTGTTAAACCAGGTACTACATAAACAGTATATAGTATATATACAGAGGATATAGTGTTAAACCAGGAACTACTTACAGAGTATATAGTATACATACAGAGTATATAGTTTTACCAAAAGATCATGCTGATCTTTGATCTCCTGGTTCTTTATCTCCAGCACCACTTTCAGACTCATAATGTCCTCCTCTATGGGCTGGTTTAACACACACACACACAAACGTGCACACGCACACACACGCGCACACGCACACACACACGAATCATCACTACAGCCAGTACAATGGAAAGGTGGGAATGTGTACTGAATGTGTACTGACGTTATAAGTGAAAGGTGGAGGTACTGGTGGATGTGTACTGAGACTATAAGGGATCTCTACCTGCAGTGACAGTCTGAGCTTCTCAAGTTCTTCCTCCAGAGATTTCTTCTCCTGTTCACAGGCCATTTTCATATCTGCCAGAGCAAGTATCATTACTGCTGGATATATATATATATATATATATATATATATATATATATATATATATATATATATATATATATATATATACAACACAGATTGTATATACTACATAATTACTACTGGATATATAAAATATAATATATATAGTACTATACATATATTAGTATCACTTTTATTGGAGCCTAAAGGCTAACATTCATTATTAGTTATGTTAGTATTATTGCATTTCCATAGTACTTACTCTTGATGGACCTGTTATGCTCCTCCTCCTCCTGCTGTTTCTGCAGGAGCTCTGTCTCCTCCTGCTGTTTGTGTTTCAGCATCTCCTGAAGAACCTGCAGCTCCATCTGCTTCTGCAACCTCAACTCCTTCAGCTGCTCCAACAAACCGTTCTCCAACTCCTGCTTCTCACACCGCAAACACTCCAATCAGGCCACAGGCCCCACTACTGACACAGAACCACACACACACACACACACACAAAGAGAGACAAACAGAAAGACACATAGACATATGAAATTAGAAAGCCATATAGTGTAGAAATAGATTGATGTTATTCAGGGACCTCATTTATAAAACTTTGTGGATTCCAAAATGAAAGTGTGTGTATTCTGCACAAATAACAGGAAATGGCATATACCCCCCCAAAAATTAGATTTCTAAAGCCTCGAATATGAATTATTGGGAGATAGAGGCGACAGTGCAGCGCTAAAGACAAAAAAGGAATTTTAACCACAGGTATGAGTGGCAGCACCAGCAACCGCAGGTGTGAGTGGCATTATATTTACATTTACCCTCCACATCCTTTGTGTCTGTGTATTCGTCCTCGATGCGTCCAGCACACCATCTCCAGAAACGCCTCATTTTTCCTCTGTCCTCTTCAGTGTCTTTCCACAGACTGATCTGTAAAGGTGTTCATGGGATTCCCCTCACGTGTGACATTGGGCCACAGGACATATGGGGTTCTAAAGTTCCAAGAGTGTAGATGAGTTGTTTTTCTTTGAATTTCCTAATTTCATTGACTCTACCTCAACCTGGATTGATTAACCATGTACGGCTCACCGGAGACTGTGATACATATAACATCCCAAAGTGTACTTAATTCTGAGCAAAATCTAACTAGCCTCATTACTGCTGAACTATGAAGGGCCATTTAGGGAGAAATCAGGGAAACACTACTTGTACATACATATGAAACATTTTCACATAAATAGCCTACTACTTACATTTGTGTATAATAATTTAAACTTGCATATACACGCACTTGCCCACTCAATCCCTGGTGCGTAAACATAGGGTTGCACTATGCTTATGTTGGTATGGGGGTGTCTGTGTGTATATAACCATTTTCAGTGCGCCCGGAAGTCATTTCATTGTAATTTCAAGGCAGATATTTAACATGTGTACAGTGCGTATAATAGACAGAGGAAGACTGTTGAACTATTAATATTAGGACAGTTATTGACATTTGTGTAATAAGTAGTGCTTCTCTTAATGACAAATGTAACTGTTTTCCCATATAGAATTGTGTGCTTTATATTGTTTGGAAGAACTTTTTCTTCTCATTTAGAAATATGTGGACTAAGTGCTCAGATTGTCTTATTATTTATTATGCTCAGTCTTTCATTGCGTATAATTTTAAACTCAGCTGCGTGCCATAAGACACAAGTTAATCTGAGCCTTTTTTGTTCTAACGCCGACTTAACCTAGCCATGTTTTACAGTTATCTTGAAATAATTGAGGTTCATCGCTAGAGGGTGGTGTTCATCTTTTTTTCTTTTCTTTTTTTGTATTATTGTTTAGGGAAAAACTATAAAATAGATGAGGTGGACGTTTTCTATGTATCATATGGAATTTGAGTATATGAGTGAATGTTACTATGTAAATGTATAAGAATTTGTGGATAAAATTATTATGAGATTATTTATAATCAAACAACTACACTATACAACCACATCTTCCTTTTATTTACATATTATACAGATATTTACATTTTATTTACAGAGCAGCTCCTCATTGGTTCGGCTCAGAAGCTTCTTTTCGATGTCCTCTTTCTCCAGGTACTCCTGCAGATTAGGCATCTCCTCCGACAACCGCCTGAGGGCAGAAGAGACGTGGTGTGAATCGTAGCCTGCTGTTAAAAGCTACAGATATAGTACATCTGTGAGGTTAACAGAGGCTAACAACCCCTGAACAGACTTTCTACTCCCAAGGGGCCCAGAGATATTTACCAATAAAGTGCTACGCTCCAGACGGATGAGCGAGAAGCGCATGCGCAATTGCAACGAATTGGAGGAGGAAGTTTAAACAAACGCGCTGACTTTGAATACTCACATCTAGGCCGGGCCAGGTCCAAATGGCCTGCAACTCGGTGCGCATCACCTCCATGACTGTCCCTAACGAACGCCACCTGCCACGCATTCGTCCCATCCCTGGCGGCTTTAAAAAATCGTAGCGTGAAAACGGTGGGTCCGATCCGCGTGCCACTCGAAGTCGATTACAGGGGAGATGCAGCCCTTTCCAAAGAGCCCTGAACAGACTTTCTACTCCGACGTCCATCGCTAGCACCGGCTGAAAGCTGAGTTCCAGAGCTTTTCAACGAGCCCCCGTGCGTCTCTCTTCTCCAAAGTAGCGGAGATATATGAAAGGATAAAAGGGGAAAAGAATAAAATGCGCACCGGTTTCAAATTCGCAGGCTACCTGCGCTGAAGGCGTGGAAAACGAGCACGTGACCGAAAGGCTTCCGTACCCGATGGGTCCAGCTCTCGTGCCCAGTTGGTAGCTCGAAGGCTGTGCATATTCGATGCTGCACGGCCCCTGGGGCTCATGTTTTCAAGGGTCGAAGTGCGCACGTGCCGATGACCGGCAACCTAGCTCCGTGCCTGGGCACAATTCGGGCACTTTGATCCCCTTCAAGTGAATGGATAGATGGGAAAAAACATACTGCCAGGCCCACCGTGTCACATCAACCATGCAGGGCAAAGTGGCTTCGTCCCTGGGCACACTTTCTTGTGATTTGAGCCTTTAAATAATACAGGATCCAGACTTCCAATGCTCTCTAAATCACATGCCCGGCAAAGTAGCCTTAAACCTGGACACACAATGGAGACCATTTGACCTGTTAAATCATACTACAACCAGACTTCCAGGCCCACCAGGTCACACAGTCATGCCCAGCAAAGGAGCTCTGGGCCTGGGCACACTTCACGCAGTTTGACCCTTTAAATAATACTACAACCAGACTTCCAGGCCCAAGAGGTCACACAGTCATGCCCAGCAAAGTAGCTCTGGGCCTGGGCACACTTCACGCAGTTTTACCGTTTAAATAAAACTAGAAACAGACTTCCTGGCCCAAGAGGTCACACAGTCATGCCCAGCAAAGTAGTGCTGGGCCAGGGCACACTTCATGCACTTTGTGCCTTTAAATAATACTATAACCAGACTTCCAAACCCAAGAGGTCACAGAGTCATGCCCAGCAAAGTCGCTATGGGCCTGGGCAGACCATGCAGTTTGACCCTTTAACCAAAACTAGAAAGAGACCTCCAAGCCCAGGAGGTCACAGAATCATACCCAGTAAAGTAGCTAGCTAGCTATCCAGCTACCGGAAGCACGGTTAACAGTGCAGCCGGTAGCTAGCTAGCTAGCTAGCAGCTCAGTAACCGTACAAATTCGCTTGCTGCTGAAAACTGTCAAGTTGTATTTATAGCTTTCGTTTTAGTTCTCTCAGCTTACTTATTTGTTTTATTTGTTTTTGTTTTTTTTAGGGAAGTTCAATAATTTCTTAGAAATCTTGGAACATTTTGCCAGTTGGCTTCTAGGAAAGCCTTTCTGCGCACAGACAATAAACACAACCCAGAATTCCTCAAACAGGAATGAATCTACTAATTTACAACACGGTTTAGTAACATTTCAGGCACATGAGTGGAGGAACTAGCAAATTCTAAATGATGAAATCGAAGCTGATAAAAATCCATGAAAATTTAAACTGGTCATGAAAAAATGCTTGTGAATTGAAAATGTAAGTGATCGTTATCTGGAAAAGAAAGGATTAAAACAGTCTTGATTTGATACATTTTAAAAAATGAAATATCAAGTTTTATCATTCGTGACCAAGGGAGTTTCTATGAGGGTGTAAACAACAAACGCATGTAAACTAAAAACTACAGTGGCATATAATTAAATAATTTGAGTAACTTTGTGTCGCGTCATTTAACGTTTAACTCAAGCCATTTTTGTTACCGGACTCTTATCACTTAACATTAGTAACTGTTTTAGTTGCCTTGTTTATCCAATAACATTCATTAATTAATCAATCGTTTAACCCAAGCAATTTTCATTACTTCCGCCTCTCGAGGCAAAATGTCAATCAGAACGTTGCGCCCGCAAACTTCAAATAAACGATAAATAAGGCGAGTAATAAAAATGGATAAAGTTGAAAGATAAGTTGATTAAACTTGAGTCAAATAAAACTACTTATCAGTCAAAGCGTCAATTCATATGCATTTTATTGACTCTAAATTTAATTTACGTGCATTTTAATCAGCCATATTTTTGATGTACAGACCTGAGTTTTGTCGTTGAAGAGAATAAAAGAATCCGTCGTGTAAACTTACGCCATCTGCAGGCTGAGATGGTGTTGGCGTGACCCGGATGTGACATTTGCCAAGCTGATGACATATCGCGATATTAATTGTGAGATTTCCTTACCATCTTTGCTCTTCGCAGAAGGGCACTGTGCGGCCGAACAGCGTAAGGAGTGGACTCCTTGGTAGACGTTTCGACCAGTGTTTCGCCCGATTTTACTACAAAGGTGTGAGGAATGTTTTCTTGGCACACCATGGGTCCTCTGAAATCGGTAGACATTTGAACAGAAGGGCTTACCTATGTATTGTGACCAAGTGCATCCCTTCATGCAGCTGCTTAAATTATGGCAGAAGGACACTTTCAACAAGACAAGAAACCCTGCCGCAAGGGTTGTATAATCACGGATTTGTTCCAGTATCAAGACAGCAAATTTTCAATGTTTCCCTGGCCTTCACAGTCCCCAGATCTTAATCCTATAGAACATCCCTGGGTAAAGGTATAAAACAGCAGTTTAGAACATGTCAGTCCCTCCATGTAATTTGAGAGAAAATATCCTATGAAGATTGGACCAAGATTCCTGCCGAGTATTTTCAGCGCATAGTGCTGTGCCAGAAAGAATTGCTGCAGTTCTGGAGGCCAAAGAAGGTCCAACATGCTATTAAATGGGTGTACTTAAGCCAGATACACTGTGTCCTATAATAGGATGTTGCTGGAACGTATGTGGATGTTGTTGGAATGGCCGCAGAGTTGCAGCAGCAGTACAGGTAGTCTGTGATCCTTTCCCCCATCCGAGTGAGTTTGCCCTGTTACACGGGGTCGAGTTATGATGTGAATGTTCAATTACACAGGATGGATTGTGGGCGACGGAACCGAACGGCCTTCAGGATTCAAGTAGAGAAAGGTGAAACTTCTCCAGCCTTTGAGTTAATCACAGGACTATTGCATAGCAATTAGGGATAACAGAACAGCTTTCGGGGGGTTTGGGTGGGGTGCCTTATCCGCCCCTTTAACAGAGTAGTCACAATTCAAATTTCCCTTGTTCCATTGTTTACAAGGCATTATACATGTGGTTTATTTATAGTGCACGGGGTAATATGCAGCGAGTCTGGTCTGTCTGCTTTGGAAGAGAAACATTTGGCCAAAAGAGCAAGACACAGCCAGGAGGATGATTGGTAAGAGCAGATCATAATATGCACCTTAAAGCTGTACACTACAGCTAGGTCCTGTTCCATGACTGCATATATAAATTTACTACTGACATTGTCATTTGTATCTGGCCATTTACAGTGCACTCTTGCTCAATGCAGCACTTGAAGCTGATTTTCCATTGTGTAGTTATTATGTTCAAGAGATGTTTGACCCGGTCAGGGTGACACACTTTAGTGAGGGCAGCAGTATCCTAGAGGACACTACAGACAGTGACGGAGACATCTCAGAGCGCGAGGTGAGAGGTTGAGTTTTTTGTTACTCTCTCTACGACATACTTTTCATGCCAGGTACTATTGTCCAGTTCAGCCCAATTTAATTTACTGCCTTGTATTATCATATATAAATTGCTGAACGATCGATATATATATATATATAGAGGTTGGAAATTGGTTGTGTAAAAATGAATTGTGATTGTTAAGCCACACAGATGTAAGTGGACATCAAGGGAAAAAATAGTGTGGGTGCCAAGTATGGTGATTGTATCTTTAAAGCTGTAGGAAATGTTACTTTCAGAATGTTTGTGAGATTAAAAAAAAAAAAAAAAAGATATAATTACTATCCATGGTGGAATTGAATGTGTTGCAGACAACATAGGCAGGGATTAGACTGAAAAATATCAGAGTATTCTTAGTGCCGTTTATTGCTGTTGTCAGAGGTTATGCAGCCATATCCTCCCTAGCAAGTATGACTTCTTCTTCTAACTGTTTGGCCACCTGCAGACACAAGTACCGTTTTGAGCAATACTTAATTACATCTACTCCAAATGCATATTTAATTGCATTGTTAGTATTTATGCAAAACAAGTGTTTGGATTGCCCTGCTCCATTGCAGACTTTCTCACTCTAGCAAATGCGGCTTCCACCTCCTCAATCAGTTGATCCGCATCATTTTCATAGGAAACATCATCATTGTTCCTCAAACATCTTTTACTAATCTTAAAATTCACATCTGGATCTCGCATCTTTCTGTAAGAATCCAGTGTCAACTGCAACTATGAGGAGAAACAGTGTTAAGCAATATTTAATTACATCTACTTGAAATGCATAGTTCATAGCATTGTGAGAATTTGTGGAAAACAAGTGTTAGGATTGCTCTGCTCCACTGCAGACTTTCTCACTCTAGCAAAGATGGCTTCCACGTCCTCAATATATTTATCCCAGTCATTGTCATGGAAAATCTGAGTCTTTTCAGGAAACATCATGACATTCATATGTGGAGGTTCTGTCTTTTTGGAAGAGTCCAGTTCCACCTGTAGATATGAGTAGAAATATTGTTGACCAGTATTTAAATACATTTAATTGAAATATGACTTTAATTACATTTTGATACATTTGTAATTTATCATTTGTATTGGACTGGAAAGGAAACAAATACAATTTTTTATCGCATATCCATTATCACATAGCCTGCAGGCCTAATGATGTAAAAATGTGCCCCCAAATGTTCAACAGAAATAACAGGACCTGACACACTAAGGTACCGTAGACCCATTCAAATTGTGCTATTGGAACAATAAATTCCAATGCATTCAGTCATTTTAGCTAGTGTTGATTTTGATTCTCGCCACAATTATACTAATAATCAGCGTTACAACTCAGCATGCAAAGTCACCGAACAGTCGACTGTTAATTCTATAGTAAGGAGAATGTAAAACAAACAAACAAAAAACCCACCAACGGTATTTTTTTTCCTGTAACTGACAAAGATTACGTATGCTAAATGTATGTGTCCTAAATATATTCTAAATACATTTACATTAGTGGTTTTAATTAATTTCTCCAACATTTGTTGAAATGCATTTGTAATTTATATTCAGAGACATTTCAGTAAGTACAAGCATTAAATTAGCATCACTGTTCACCATAGCTGTTTTTCCATTTTTTGTGGCTTTTGTCCCTTGCCTCAGTATGGCTTTAAATCATTTGTCTTGGTTCTACTTTACTTACTATGGCTGATTCAGTTGTCTGAGTAGTCAAGTCATTCTTCGTTAAATGGTTTGTTCTAGTATCTGTTTAAAAAGTAACAGAAAATGTCTTATTAGCATTGTATAGATACTTAGAACACTTCTACGTAGATCTCTCTCTCTCAGACACACACACAGTTCATCCAAGTGGTGGCTGTGGTCAGAACTTACCCTTAAAGAAGTCATCATCTGAGGTGGAGTTCCTTCTATTAACACCCTTCCGACAACAGCAAGTGAAGAATAGCACAAGTTGTGTGAATGTTCTGGCAGGGATCTGGGCTCGTGTCTTTTCATTTTTCTTCTTCCTATATTGACCAAATATCCCATGGTTTTCCTTTTCATACTTCTCAGAAGGAACAGGTTCCTTGCATCTTGGATTACAGTAGTAACTACTGGACTGACCCATAATAAATTTTGTTTTGAAAATCCAACTGTAACCGGCACTACTTGATAACAGAAGAGATCGTTTGGGTAAAACAGAAATGTGATCTGTAGACTAAAATTGGTTCACAGAAATTGCTCATTTGAAAAATCTGTTCTTTGACTACATCATAATTGCATAATTGATGCGGATGCATTATGACATCGCACGTCACGTCTGCAATAGATTTAGATTTACACCAACTTTAAAGAGAAAATGATGATTAGCAAATGTAGTTGCTAGTGATTGTCTAGTGATTGCAAGCAACGACTATTCGTGCTCTGCATTCTTGCGTATTTATTTATGCTAGGCTGTACATAACGCAGCCTTAAAAACATGGGATAGAAATCCCCATGTAACACAATTCAGGTTCTGTCCAAATACATGGCTAGCTAGCAAGTTATTTTACAATCCCATTTAGCACATATATCGCCACGAATGTCCTGAACAAAACACGCTGTACCTAATCCCCATAAATGACATATCTCTCACTGAATAAAAACTTGTATGCTTCAACAGTATACAGTGGGAGAAATGGCGATCACCTTTAAAAGGATTTCTTACTGTAGGCCTATTATAAACAACATGGAGGAAATTAAAATAAAAATACTTCAGTTAGACCGTGGACACAGGCTGCTAATAAATCAAGTAAATGAAACTGGATGGACTGCTTAATTATGTAACAACACAACATTTATGGTGACGAGGATGTTTCACACATACACTCTTAAGTGATGCTGACCTCAATATCCACATTTCACATTGTTACTGTACCACTGTAGATGAACCTAAACCTCACATTCTCGTCACGTTGATAAGCTTTTTGAAAGTTCCGCTCTGCACGTCTCTGAAAAGCAGGCGAGTTCATCTCCTGGAAACATAAAAGCATGACACTAATGTAAATCTTTCACTTTGTTCTTATATGCGAGTTGTCAATAATTCAAAATTCTTGTTAAAACTGTGGAACTCTGTTGCAGCTCACTCTCTCTGTTTTGCATTGCCAGATCGCTGAACAGGAGCATGTCCGGCTTTGACACACGTGCCCTGCGCTGACCAGTACCGCCAGCAACCACAACACGTGGAGACGTAATCCTCTTTAACTACTTGTCCTTCCTCCATGTATATACACTCAAAACTCCAGTTTAGAGTGGTTAATGGCACTTACGCCAGCACACTGTACCGGTTTGATCACCTGTAGTCAGAGATGCACGGACCCGTTGGTGCGTATGCGTAACTCGGAGCGGGTGCTGCTCTCCAAGGTTATGCTGCTGCTTACTGTCACTCTCTCACGAGCACAAGTCCTCGTCTACTTTAACAAGGCTAAGTCACTGATAATGTAATAACAAACATGTTTGACAAAATACTAGGTCATGGTTTGCAGTCTAAAGTCCTTCTGACTTGCTGAGAGTTAGCCTGATTTGATTTAGCTTGTTCTTAACCTTTGTTTAGTATGTTACATAAAAGCTCATGGAAATATTTCAGATGTAACATAAATGTACCTGACCATTTTCACTGAAAGAGACTGGTAGATACAGGATTACATGAAGCTACAATCAGAATCGATTTCTAGTCACCGAGCATTATTGTTGTGAATAATTAGAATTTAAATTAATTCATATTTTGTTAATTATGTAAATAAGTTACAATCTTGGAAGATAGTTTGCATTCTGTTTCTATATGACAGTTATATATTTTTTTGTTTGTTTGTTTGTTTTCTTAGTGTAAATCATGATCTTATAGTTTGTTTTCTAAGTGTGTTTCCAAATTGCCTTTGACTGCTGTATGCCTAATTGCAGCATTTAACCCCTCATTTCGTCTCTAATTTTTGACATGTACTCTTGTCTTGCATAAGTGGAAAGTCGATCAGCCCCCGTTTAAAAATGGTGAGCTTTTACTGTCACGTTAATAACATCACGCACGCGCACACCTAATGCTTTGACTGTCCTGCACTTTAAATATCTTCTGCACATAATGGAGGGTGTGCATAGTTACCAGTTCCCTTCGTGCAAAAGGGTTGTCTTAGGTTACTGTAAAGTCTAACGCACATTTGGAATCCTTTCTTTTGCTGAGATGTTACTAGCTCACATGATACTCAAAAATGAGCACAATCATCGAAATGCGGACATCATTGGGTACAGGGGTGCCTAGCCATAGTCATGAATAACTGAATATAAAAGGCTGAACAATCTACTATAAGCAATTGCATATTTCATTAGGTTTTTGTTTTTTTTTAATAGGCTGTAGTAACTTCAGGAGCTCAGGCAGGGGAACATTAATATTTATGAGTGGCTATGCCACACCCACTGAAATAAAAGCTGAGGATGTCATTGCAGAGGTAGGAGAAGCCAGAGCAGAATATTACAGAATATTACATTATTACATTGCTTGAATAGTGGCTCTGTCTGCCCTGGGGGTATTATTGAAACCCAAAGGCTGAAAGGATGGGGAGAGAGAGAGAGAGAGAGAGAGAGAGAGAGAGAGAGAGAGAGAGAGCGAGCATGTGTGAACATATTCTTGTCACTGTACGGCTCCTCCCCCCAAACGTCTCCCCGTGTGTGTTTGCTTGTGTGTGTGTGTGTGTGTTCATCCGTGTGGCCACGCCCCCTTGTGTTTCACACCTGCTCTTCGTTGTGTTGTTATTGTTTGCGTATATAAGTCCTTTGTGTAAACATTAACGTTGTCAGTGTTTGATCCCACGATAGCCTTAGTGCTACGTTGTCTTCCATGTCTCTAAATAAACATCGCTGTATGCATCACGGCTCCTCTTTTGTATCCTGCCAAGCCTCCCTGCGTTACAATTATGATCAAATTTGATAAAATACTAGGTCATAGTTTGCAGTCTGAAGTATTTTTGACCTGCTGAGAGTTAGCCTGATTTGATTTAGCCTGTTCCTAACCTTTGTTTAGTATGTTGCGTAAAAGCTCATGGAAATATTTCAGATGTAACATACATGTAATTGACCTAGTAGAGCAAAATTACAGAATTGTAAGGAAGAAGTGACGTTCTTGGGGCATATCATTAAGGGAAATACACACGGGCTGTCTCAAAACTGAGCACAAGCCATAATTTTGCTACCTAAACCATAGTGGCATACTCCCCTCTTACTGTTTTAGTCCCACACGCAGTACACCAAATACTGCAGGACCAAAGAGTGTCACACTTATCAGCCCAATGGTAGCTGAGATACCACACTACCCTCTTAGATATGCCTAATATAACTGTCAAAAGGTGTATAACACTGAACCCAGCTACACTCCTTCCTACGGAGGAGGATGGAGATCCACAAGACTGCACAGCAGTCTTAGCTTAAGTATGTACACCGCAGGTTGATCTCTTTGAAGAAGCCATAAGTAACCCAGACCTATGCCTCTATGTGGATGGGTCAGCAAGCAGGGACGACACAGGGGTCAATAGGGCGGCATACGCGGCAGTAACAGATCATGAAATACTTGAAACAGAAGTATTACCATCCTCCTATTCAGCGCAGGCTGCTGAACCAGTAGCACTGACGGAAGCATGCCAATTAGCTGCAGACAAAACTGTTAATGATTTTGGAGCCATATGGAAACATAGGCAATTCCTGACAAGCTCGGGTAAATATATTAGACATCACCATCTTGCTAGAAGCCATTTTGCTGCCAAAGACAATTGCAGTTGTTAAGTGTGCAGCTCACAGGACTACAGAAGACCAAATCAGCAAGGGGAATAATTTTGTAGATAGAGTAACAAAGGCAGCTGCAACTAACACCGCTGTGCAAGCAATACAGGAAACCGCTGCTACCCCGCATGCCACATTACGGGAGATTCAGTCAGGGGCTACCGCCACCGAACGCACCAGGTGGAGACAACTAGACTGCGCAGTGTACGATGGTGCTTGGACACACACACCTACGGGCAAACCTTGCCTAGCCAAATCATACATGCAGGGCCTAATCAGAACCAAGCACGGTGGACAGGACCACACCAAGTCCTGTTAACAACCCACACTGCTGTCAAAATAGAAGGACGAGGAACCTGGGTACATCACACACACTGTAAGAAGGCTCCGACACCAGCCCCAACTCCAAGCAGCAGCACCCCAACAGACTAGGTCGGAACTGTGTTGAGTAGGGTGTTAAAGGCAAGGCCTACCCTTTCGACACTCGGAACCGTCAACCTCTCGCCTCTTGCTGATCCTGCCGACTACACCAATTTCTGTGGTGGAATTTTGAATAAACAGCAAGTCAGACGTGATTAAAAGAGTAATTTAATAAAGAAAATAAGGCATACAAAACACAGCTGTGTGAGAGCTAATGCTCTAAGCAAAAGTTCTAAAGGGGTAGACTGGCTCTGCTCCTTATACCTAAACTTCACATCCTGGAAGGGATGTCCTGTCATCCTGTATACCCATTTCCTGCTCCTTGTTGCACTAAGCACTTCTGCACATATCAGGATGCTCTGTTCCACCAGGACAGACACAGTTTGCTAGATCCTCTTTATCAGGATTAGTCGCACGACACATGCAAGATCACGAAGCAGCTGATTCAGCAGTCGTTTTGTTCACACAATATACAAACACAGAATGTGCAGACTAAACTATTCATATAGGATTACATAGAAAAAGGATTAACATGATTATATATGAATCACATGATAATACATGATCGAATAATAATTTCCATCACACTAGAAACAGACCTCCAGGCCCAAGAGGTCACACAGTCGTGCCCAGCAAAGTAGTGCTGGGCCAGGGCACACTTCATACACTTTGTGCCTTTAAATAATACTACAACCAGATTTCCAAGCCCAAGAGGTCACACAGTCATGCCCAGCAAAGTAGCTCTGGGCCTGGGCACACTTCACGCAGTTTGACCCTTTGAATAATACTACAACCAGACTTCCAGGCCCAATAGGTCACACAGTCGTGCCCAACAAAGTAGTGCTGGGCCAGGGCACACTTCATGCACTTTGTGCGTTTAAATAATACTACAGCCAGATTTCCAAGCCCAAGAGGTCACACAGTCATGCCCAGCTAAGTAGCTCTGGGCCTGGGCACAATTCACGCAGTTTGACCCTTTAAATAAAACTAGAAACAGACTTCCTGGCCCAAGAGGTCACACAGTCATACTCAGCAAGGTTGCGTTAAACCTGGGCACACTTCACGCAGTTTGACCATTTAAATAAAACTAGAAACAGACTTCCAGGCCCAAGAGGTCACACAGTCATGCCCAGCAAAGTAGCTCTGGGCCTGGGCACACTTCACGCAGTTTGACCCTTTAGATAATACTACAACCAGACTTCCAGGCCCAAGAGGCCACACAGTCATGCCCAGCAAAGTAGCTCTGGGCCTGGGCACACTTGACGCAGTTTGACCCTTTAAATAATACTAAAACCAGACTTCCAGGCCCAAGAGGTCACACAGTCAGGCCCAGCAAAGTAGCTCTGGGCCTGGGCACACTTCATGCAGTTTGACCCTTTAAATAAAACTAGAAACAGACTTCCTGGCCCAAGAGGTCACACAGTCATGCCCAGCAAAGTAGCTCTGGGCCTGGGCACACTTCACGCAGTTTGACCATTTAAATAAAACTAGAAACAGACTTCCAGGCCCAAGAGGTCACACAGTCATGCCCAGCAAAGTAGCTCTGGGCCTGGGCACACTTCACGCAGTTTGACCCTTTAGATAATACTACAACCAGACTTCCAGGCCCAAGAGGTCACACAGTCATGCCCAGCAAAGTAGCTCTGGGCCTGGGCACACTTGACGCAGTTTGACCCTTTAAATAATACTAAAACCAGACTTCCAGGCCCAAGAGGTCACACAGTCAGGCCCAGCAAAGTAGCTCTGGGCCTGGGCACACTTCACGCAGTTTGACCCTTTAGATAATACTACAACCAGACTTCCAGGCCCAAGAGTTCACACAGTCATGCCCAGCAAAGTAGCTCTGGGCCTGCGCACACTTCACACAGTTTGACCCTTTGACCATTTTTGGCAGATTTCACCACGTTATTACGAACGTGGATACGTTATCTTAGAATTATAAGCAGTGTGAGATGTGAAGCTAAGTGAAGCACATGTGCAGAATTTCTAACAATAGCCTGTTTTGTATAGCCTGGCTAACTGACCAATCAGTGAAATGAAATGTGGTTGCTGAGCCTGTTGCAGCTGGGTCAATTTAATTTGGTTTCATTGTGTTTAATTTTAAACTCAGCTGCGTGCCATAAGACACAAGTTTATCTGATCATTTTTTGTTTTAATGCCGACTTAACCTAGCCATGTTTTACAGTTATCTTGAAATAATTAAGGTTCATCGCTAGAGGGTGCTGTTCATCTTTTTTTTTCTTTTTCTTTTTTGTATTATTGATCAGGAAAAAACTATAAAATAGATGAAGTGGACGCAAACCTTGCCTAGCCAAATCATACATGCAGGGCCTAATCAGAATTGCTCATGGGCGTAGCCATATGAGCAAAGGGGGAATCGTGGACAGCATATTAAAGTTGCGCCAGAACTCACAATACTTACCCAAAACTTTTGTTCCAGCTGTCTTGTTTGTGCGCAGCACTCCCCAAAGGGAACCAAGCACGGTGGACAGGACCACACCAAGTCCTGTTAACAACCCACACTGCTGTCAAAATAGAAGGACGAGGAACCTGGGTACATCACACACACTGTAAGAAGGCTCCGACACCAGCCCCAACTCCAAGCAGCAGCACCCCAACAGACTAGGTCGGAACTGTGTTGAGTAGGGTGTTAAAGGCAAGGCCTACCCTTTCGACACTCGGAACCGTCAACCTCTCGCCTCTTGCTGATCCTGCCGACTACACCAATTTCTGTGGTGGAATTTTGAATAAACAGCAAGTCAGACGTGATTAAAAGAGTAATTTAATAAAGAAAATAAGGCATACAAAACACAGCTGTGTGAGAGCTAATGCTCTAAGCAAAAGTTCTAAAGGGGTAGACTGGCTCTGCTCCTTATACCTAAACTTCACATCCTGGAAGGGATGTCCTGTCATCCTGTATACCCATTTCCTGCTCCTTGTTGCACTAAGCACTTCTGCACATATCAGGATGCTCTGTTCCACCAGGACAGACACAGTTTGCTAGATCCTCTTTATCAGGATTAGTCGCACGACACATGCAAGATCACGAAGCAGCTGATTCAACAGTCGTTTTGTTCACACAATATACAAAGACAGAATGTGCAGACTAAACTATTCATATAGGATTACATAGAGAAAGGATTAACATGATTATATATGAATCAAATGATAATACATGATCGAATAATAATTTCCATCACACTAGAAACAGACCTCCAGGCCCAAGAGGTCACACAGTCGTGCCCAGCAAAGTAGTGCTGGGCCAGGGCACACTTCATGCACTTTGTGCCTTTAAATAATACTACAACCAGATTTCCAAGCCCAAGAGGTCACACAGTCATGCCCAGCAAAGTAGCTCTGGGCCTGGGCACACTTCACGCAGTTTGACCCTTTGAATAATACTACAACCAGACTTCCAGGCCCAATAGGTCACACAGTCGTGCCCAACAAAGTAGTGCTGGGCCAGGGCACACTTCATGCACTTTGTGCGTTTAAATAATACTACAGCCAGATTTCCAAGCCCAAGAGGTCACACAGTCATGCCCAGCTAAGTAGCTCTGGGCCTGGGCACAATTCACGCAGTTTGACCCTTTAAATAAAACTAGAAACAGACTTCCTGGCCCAAGAGGTCACACAGTCATACTCAGCAAGGTTGCGTTAAACCTGGGCACACTTCACGCAGTTTGACCATTTAAATAAAACTAGAAACAGACTTCCAGGCCCAAGAGGTCACACAGTCATGCCCAGCAAAGTAGCTCTGGGCCTGGGCACACTTCACGCAGTTTGACCCTTTAGATAATACTACAACCAGACTTCCAGGCCCAAGAGGTCACACAGTCATGCCCAGCAAAGTAGCTCTGGGCCTGCGCACACTTTACGCAGTTTGACCCTTTGACCATTTTTGGCAGATTTCACCACGTTATTACGAACGTGGATACGTTATCTTAGAATTATAAGCAGTGTGAGATGTGAAGCTAAGTGAAGCACATGTGCAGAATTTCTAACAATAGCCTGTTTTGTATAGCCTGGCTAACTGACCAATCAGTGAAATGAAATGTGGTTGCTGAGCCTGTTGCAGCTGGGTCAATTTAATTTGATTTCATTGTGTTTAATTTTAAACTCAGCTGCGTGCCATGAGACACAAGTTTATCTGAGCATTTTTTGTTTTAATGCCGGCTTAACCTAGCCATGTTTTACAGTTATCTTGAAATAATTAAGGTTCATCGCTAGAGGGTGCTGTTCATCTTTTTTTTCTTTTTCTTTTTTGTATTATTGATCAGGAAAAAACTATAAAATAGATGAGGTGGACGTTTTCTATGTATCATATGGAATTTGAGTAGATGAGTGAATGTTACTATGTAAATGTATAAGAATTTGTGGATAAGATTATTATGAGATTATTTATAATCAAACGACTACACTGTACAACCACATCTTCCTTTTATTTACATATTATACAGATATTTACAGATATTTATATTTTACTTACAGAGCAGCTCCTCATTGGTTCGGCTCAGAAGCTTCTTTTCGATGTCCTCTTTCTCCAGGTACTCCTGCAGGTTAGGCATCTCCTCCGCCAACCGCCTAAGGGGAGAAGAGACGTGGTGTGACGCGTAGCCTGCTGTTAAAGGCTACAGATATAGTACATCTGTGAGGCTAACAGCGCTTATTATATGAAGCCTTATAGAGGTCATATGGAATGATCTCATTCGATCAACCCTAATGTAACCCTTACAAACTTTCATGAACTCATTTGAATAACACTACCATAGCCCTTAAGAATTTTCCTAAAATGTTTTAGGATGTTCTGAACAGAGTATCTCTTAAAGGTTAAATCCCTTGCAGGTCTTAGTCCTACTCATCCCACATGCTGATGTGTGAGTGAAACAGTGCATAGGTGTAGAGACCTGGACTTGGCGAGATGCAGGCCTATCCTCTCAGTCTGGTGCTATTCTGTTACTAGAGGACCTGAACACGCTTCTCCAACAGCACGTTCTTCTGGGCCTGATGACAACACGCACACACATGCACCCGCACACACACGGGCACACATACAGACATACAGATACTGTTTAATTTCTTCACATCTGTAGATACACTAGCATAAGTTGATATATACGTTTATGAGTTTGATTATGAGCTGATTTCAACTTGACAGGTACAGAGTATATAGTATACATAGAGAGTGCATAGTTTTACCAGGTTGAGTGCTACAGATTCTTGTGATGAAAGGTGACAAACCCAGCGATATGAAGAAAACAAGTACTGGGTTAATCCCTTAAAGGTTTAAAGGAGTCTCCCTTAAAGGTCTTAGTCCTGCTCATACCACATGCTGATGTGTGAGTGAAACAGTGCAGAGGTGTAGAGACCTGGACTTGGCGACATGCAGGTCTTTCCTGGCAATTAGTGCTGCATTCTGCTGCAGGAGAACCAGAACATGCTTCTCCCCACACACACACACGGGCACACATACAGGTGCGCACATATACACAGATACACATTCTGTTTAATTTCTTCACATCTGCAGACTAGAGTAAGCTGAGGGTATAGTGTTAAACCAGGTACTACATAAACAGTATATAGTATATATACAGAGGATATAGTGTTAAACCAGGAACTACTTACAGAGTATATAGTATACATACAGAGTATATAGTTTTACCAAAAGATCATGCTGATCTTTGATCTCCTGGTTCTTTATCTCCAGCACCACTTTCAGACTCATAATGTCCTCCTCTATGGGCTGGTTTAACACACACACACACAAACGTGCACACGCACACACACGCGCACACGCACACACACACGAATCATCACTACAGCCAGTACAATGGAAAGGTGGGAATGTGTACTGAATGTGTACTGACGTTATAAGTGAAAGGTGGAGGTACTGGTGGATGTGTACTGAGACTATAAGGGATCTCTACCTGCAGTGACAGTCTGAGCTTCTCAAGTTCTTCCTCCAGAGATTTCTTCTCCTGTTCACAGGCCATTTTCATATCTGCCAGAGCAAGTATCATTACTGCTGGATATATATATATATATATATATATATATATATATATATATATATATATATATATATATATATATACAACACAGATTGTATATACTACATAATTACTACTGGATATATAAAATATAATATATATAGTACTATACATATATTAGTATCACTTTTATTGGAGCCTAAAGGCTAACATTCATTATTAGTTATGTTAGTATTATTGCATTTCCATAGTACTTACTCTTGATGGACCTGTTATGCTCCTCCTCCTCCTGCTGTTTCTGCAGGAGCTCTGTCTCCTCCTGCTGTTTGTGTTTCAGCATCTCCTGAAGAACCTGCAGCTCCATCTGCTTCTGCAACCTCAACTCCTTCAGCTGCTCCAACAAACCGTTCTCCAACTCCTGCTTCTCACACCGCAAACACTCCAATCAGGCCACAGGCCCCACTACTGACACAGAACCACACACACACACACACACACAAAGAGAGACAAACAGAAAGACACATAGACATATGAAATTAGAAAGCCATATAGTGTAGAAATAGATTGATGTTATTCAGGGACCTCATTTATAAAACTTTGTGGATTCCAAAATGAAAGTGTGTGTATTCTGCACAAATAACAGGAAATGGCATATACCCCCCCAAAAATTAGATTTCTAAAGCCTCGAATATGAATTATTGGGAGATAGAGGCGACAGTGCAGCGCTAAAGACAAAAAAGGAATTTTAACCACAGGTATGAGTGGCAGCACCAGCAACCGCAGGTGTGAGTGGCATTATATTTACATTTACCCTCCACATCCTTTGTGTCTGTGTATTCGTCCTCGATGCGTCCAGCACACCATCTCCAGAAACGCCTCATTTTTCCTCTGTCCTCTTCAGTGTCTTTCCACAGACTGATCTGTAAAGGTGTTCATGGGATTCCCCTCACGTGTGACATTGGGCCACAGGACATATGGGGTTCTAAAGTTCCAAGAGTGTAGATGAGTTGTTTTTCTTTGAATTTCCTAATTTCATTGACTCTACCTCAACCTGGATTGATTAACCATGTACGGCTCACCGGAGACTGTGATACATATAACATCCCAAAGTGTACTTAATTCTGAGCAAAATCTAACTAGCCTCATTACTGCTGAACTATGAAGGGCCATTTAGGGAGAAATCAGGGAAACACTACTTGTACATACATATGAAACATTTTCACATAAATAGCCTACTACTTACATTTGTGTATAATAATTTAAACTTGCATATACACGCACTTGCCCACTCAATCCCTGGTGCGTAAACATAGGGTTGCACTATGCTTATGTTGGTATGGGGGTGTCTGTGTGTATATAACCATTTTCAGTGCGCCCGGAAGTCATTTCATTGTAATTTCAAGGCAGATATTTAACATGTGTACAGTGCGTATAATAGACAGAGGAAGACTGTTGAACTATTAATATTAGGACAGTTATTGACATTTGTGTAATAAGTAGTGCTTCTCTTAATGACAAATGTAACTGTTTTCCCATATAGAATTGTGTGCTTTATATTGTTTGGAAGAACTTTTTCTTCTCATTTAGAAATATGTGGACTAAGTGCTCAGATTGTCTTATTATTTATTATGCTCAGTCTTTCATTGCGTATAATTTTAAACTCAGCTGCGTGCCATAAGACACAAGTTAATCTGAGCCTTTTTTGTTCTAACGCCGACTTAACCTAGCCATGTTTTACAGTTATCTTGAAATAATTGAGGTTCATCGCTAGAGGGTGGTGTTCATCTTTTTTTCTTTTCTTTTTTTGTATTATTGTTTAGGGAAAAACTATAAAATAGATGAGGTGGACGTTTTCTATGTATCATATGGAATTTGAGTATATGAGTGAATGTTACTATGTAAATGTATAATGTAAAATTATTATGAGATTATTTATAATCAAACAACTACACTATACAACCACATCTTCCTTTTATTTACATATTATACAGATATTTACATTTTATTTACAGAGCAGCTCCTCATTGGTTCGGCTCAGAAGCTTCTTTTCGATGTCCTCTTTCTCCAGGTACTCCTGCAGATTAGGCATCTCCTCCGACAACCGCCTGAGGGCAGAAGAGACGTGGTGTGAATCGTAGCCTGCTGTTAAAAGCTACAGATATAGTACATCTGTGAGGTTAACAGAGGCTAACAACCCCTGAACAGACTTTCTACTCCCAAGGGGCCCAGAGATATTTACCAATAAAGTGCTACGCTCCAGACGGATGAGCGAGAAGCGCATGCGCAATTGCAACGAATTGGAGGAGGAAGTTTAAACAAACGCGCTGACTTTGAATACTCACATCTAGGCCGGGCCAGGTCCAAATGGCCTGCAACTCGGTGCGCATCACCTCCATGACTGTCCCTAACGAACGCCACCTGCCACGCATTCGTCCCATCCCTGGCGGCTTTAAAAAATCGTAGCGTGAAAACGGTGGGTCCGATCCGCGTGCCACTCGAAGTCGATTACAGGGGAGATGCAGCCCTTTCCAAAGAGCCCTGAACAGACTTTCTACTCCGACGTCCATCGCTAGCACCGGCTGAAAGCTGAGTTCCAGAGCTTTTCAACGAGCCCCCGTGCGTCTCTCTTCTCCAAAGTAGCGGAGATATATGAAAGGATAAAAGGGGAAAAGAATAAAATGCGCACCGGTTTCAAATTCGCAGGCTACCTGCGCTGAAGGCGTGGAAAACGAGCACGTGACCGAAAGGCTTCCGTACCCGATGGGTCCAGCTCTCGTGCCCAGTTGGTAGCTCGAAGGCTGTGCATATTCGATGCTGCACGGCCCCTGGGGCTCATGTTTTCAAGGGTCGAAGTGCGCACGTGCCGATGACCGGCAACCTAGCTCCGTGCCTGGGCACAATTCGGGCACTTTGATCCCCTTCAAGTGAATGGATAGATGGGAAAAAACATACTGCCAGGCCCACCGTGTCACATCAACCATGCAGGGCAAAGTGGCTTCGTCCCTGGGCACACTTTCTTGTGATTTGAGCCTTTAAATAATACAGGATCCAGACTTCCAATGCTCTCTAAATCACATGCCCGGCAAAGTAGCCTTAAACCTGGACACACAATGGAGACCATTTGACCTGTTAAATCATACTACAACCAGACTTCCAGGCCCACCAGGTCACACAGTCATGCCCAGCAAAGGAGCTCTGGGCCTGGGCACACTTCACGCAGTTTGACCCTTTAAATAATACTACAACCAGACTTCCAGGCCCAAGAGGTCACACAGTCATGCCCAGCAAAGTAGCTCTGGGCCTGGGCACACTTCACGCAGTTTTACCGTTTAAATAAAACTAGAAACAGACTTCCTGGCCCAAGAGGTCACACAGTCATGCCCAGCAAAGTAGTGCTGGGCCAGGGCACACTTCATGCACTTTGTGCCTTTAAATAATACTATAACCAGACTTCCAAACCCAAGAGGTCACAGAGTCATGCCCAGCAAAGTCGCTATGGGCCTGGGCAGACCATGCAGTTTGACCCTTTAACCAAAACTAGAAAGAGACCTCCAAGCCCAGGAGGTCACAGAATCATACCCAGTAAAGTAGCTAGCTAGCTATCCAGCTACCGGAAGCACGGTTAACAGTGCAGCCGGTAGCTAGCTAGCTAGCTAGCAGCTCAGTAACCGTACAAATTCGCTTGCTGCTGAAAACTGTCAAGTTGTATTTATAGCTTTCGTTTTAGTTCTCTCAGCTTACTTATTTGTTTTATTTGTTTTTGTTTTTTTTAGGGAAGTTCAATAATTTCTTAGAAATCTTGGAACATTTTGCCAGTTGGCTTCTAGGAAAGCCTTTCTGCGCACAGACAATAAACACAACCCAGAATTCCTCAAACAGGAATGAATCTACTAATTTACAACACGGTTTAGTAACATTTCAGGCACATGAGTGGAGGAACTAGCAAATTCTAAATGATGAAATCGAAGCTGATAAAAATCCATGAAAATTTAAACTGGTCATGAAAAAATGCTTGTGAATTGAAAATGTAAGTGATCGTTATCTGGAAAAGAAAGGATTAAAACAGTCTTGATTTGATACATTTTAAAAAATGAAATATCAAGTTTTATCATTCGTGACCAAGGGAGTTTCTATGAGGGTGTAAACAACAAACGCATGTAAACTAAAAACTACAGTGGCATATAATTAAATAATTTGAGTAACTTTGTGTCACGTCATTTAACGTTTAACTCAAGCCATTTTTGTTACCGGACTCTTATCACTTAACATTAGTAACTGTTTTAGTTGCCTTGTTTATCCAATAACATTCATTAATTAATCAATCGTTTAACCCAAGCAATTTTCATTACTTCCGCCTCTCGAGGCAAAATGTCAATCAGAACGTTGCGCCCGCAAACTTCAAATAAACGATAAATAAGGCGAGTAATAAAAATGGATAAAGTTGAAAGATAAGTTGATTAAACTTGAGTCAAATAAAACTACTTATCAGTCAAAGCGTCAATTCATATGCATTTTATTGACTCTAAATTTAATTTACGTGCATTTTAATCAGCCATATTTTTGATGTACAGACCTGAGTTTTGTCGTTGAAGAGAATAAAAGAATCCGTCGTGTAAACTTACGCCATCTGCAGGCTGAGATGGTGTTGGCGTGACCCGGATGTGACATTTGCCAAGCTGATGACATATCGCGATATTAATTGTGAGATTTCCTTACCATCTTTGCTCTTCGCAGAAGGGCACTGTGCGGCCGAACAGCGTAAGGAGTGGACTCCTTGGTAGACGTTTCGACCAGTGTTTCGCCCGATTTTACTACAAAGGTGTGAGGAATGTTTTCTTGGCACACCATGGGTCCTCTGAAATCGGTAGACATTTGAACAGAAGGGCTTACCTATGTATTGTGACCAAGTGCATCCCTTCATGCAGCTGCTTAAATTATGGCAGAAGGACACTTTCAACAAGACAAGAAACCCTGCCGCAAGGGTTGTATAATCACGGATTTGTTCCAGTATCAAGACAGCAAATTTTCAATGTTTCCCTGGCCTTCACAGTCCCCAGATCTTAATCCTATAGAACATCCCTGGGTAAAGGTATAAAACAGCAGTTTAGAACATGTCAGTCCCTCCATGTAATTTGAGAGAAAATATCCTATGAAGATTGGACCAAGATTCCTGCCGAGTATTTTCAGCGCATAGTGCTGTGCCAGAAAGAATTGCTGCAGTTCTGGAGGCCAAAGAAGGTCCAACATGCTATTAAATGGGTGTACTTAAGCCAGATACACTGTGTCCTATAATAGGATGTTGCTGGAACGTATGTGGATGTTGTTGGAATGGCCGCAGAGTTGCAGCAGCAGTACAGGTAGTCTGTGATCCTTTCCCCCATCCGAGTGAGTTTGCCCTGTTACACGGGGTCGAGTTATGATGTGAATGTTCAATTACACAGGATGGATTGTGGGCGACGGAACCGAACGGCCTTCAGGATTCAAGTAGAGAAAGGTGAAACTTCTCCAGCCTTTGAGTTAATCACAGGACTATTGCATAGCAATTAGGGATAACAGAACAGCTTTCGGGGGGTTTGGGTGGGGTGCCTTATCCGCCCCTTTAACAGAGTAGTCACAATTCAAATTTCCCTTGTTCCATTGTTTACAAGGCATTATACATGTGGTTTATTTATAGTGCACGGGGTAATATGCAGCGAGTCTGGTCTGTCTGCTTTGGAAGAGAAACATTTGGCCAAAAGAGCAAGACACAGCCAGGAGGATGATTGGTAAGAGCAGATCATAATATGCACCTTAAAGCTGTACACTACAGCTAGGTCCTGTTCCATGACTGCATATATAAATTTACTACTGACATTGTCATTTGTATCTGGCCATTTACAGTGCACTCTTGCTCAATGCAGCACTTGAAGCTGATTTTCCATTGTGTAGTTATTATGTTCAAGAGATGTTTGACCCGGTCAGGGTGACACACTTTAGTGAGGGCAGCAGTATCCTAGAGGACACTACAGACAGTGACGGAGACATCTCAGAGCGCGAGGTGAGAGGTTGAGTTTTTTGTTACTCTCTCTACGACATACTTTTCATGCCAGGTACTATTGTCCAGTTCAGCCCAATTTAATTTACTGCCTTGTATTATCATATATAAATTGCTGAACGATCGATATATATATATATATAGAGGTTGGAAATTGGTTGTGTAAAAATGAATTGTGATTGTTAAGCCACACAGATGTAAGTGGACATCAAGGGAAAAAATAGTGTGGGTGCCAAGTATGGTGATTGTATCTTTAAAGCTGTAGGAAATGTTACTTTCAGAATGTTTGTGAGATTAAAAAAAAAAAAAAAAAGATATAATTACTATCCATGGTGGAATTGAATGTGTTGCAGACAACATAGGCAGGGATTAGACTGAAAAATATCAGAGTATTCTTAGTGCCGTTTATTGCTGTTGTCAGAGGTTATGCAGCCATATCCTCCCTAGCAAGTATGACTTCTTCTTCTAACTGTTTGGCCACCTGCAGACACAAGTACCGTTTTGAGCAATACTTAATTACATCTACTCCAAATGCATATTTAATTGCATTGTTAGTATTTATGCAAAACAAGTGTTTGGATTGCCCTGCTCCATTGCAGACTTTCTCACTCTAGCAAATGCGGCTTCCACCTCCTCAATCAGTTGATCCGCATCATTTTCATAGGAAACATCATCATTGTTCCTCAAACATCTTTTACTAATCTTAAAATTCACATCTGGATCTCGCATCTTTCTGTAAGAATCCAGTGTCAACTGCAACTATGAGGAGAAACAGTGTTAAGCAATATTTAATTACATCTACTTGAAATGCATAGTTCATAGCATTGTGAGAATTTGTGGAAAACAAGTGTTAGGATTGCTCTGCTCCACTGCAGACTTTCTCACTCTAGCAAAGATGGCTTCCACGTCCTCAATATATTTATCCCAGTCATTGTCATGGAAAATCTGAGTCTTTTCAGGAAACATCATGACATTCATATGTGGAGGTTCTGTCTTTTTGGAAGAGTCCAGTTCCACCTGTAGATATGAGTAGAAATATTGTTGACCAGTATTTAAATACATTTAATTGAAATATGACTTTAATTACATTTTGATACATTTGTAATTTATCATTTGTATTGGACTGGAAAGGAAACAAATACAATTTTTTATCGCATATCCATTATCACATAGCCTGCAGGCCTAATGATGTAAAAATGTGCCCCCAAATGTTCAACAGAAATAACAGGACCTGACACACTAAGGTACCGTAGACCCATTCAAATTGTGCTATTGGAACAATAAATTCCAATGCATTCAGTCATTTTAGCTAGTGTTGATTTTGATTCTCGCCACAATTATACTAATAATCAGCGTTACAACTCAGCATGCAAAGTCACCGAACAGTCGACTGTTAATTCTATAGTAAGGAGAATGTAAAACAAACAAACAAAAAACCCACCAACGGTATTTTTTTTCCTGTAACTGACAAAGATTACGTATGCTAAATGTATGTGTCCTAAATATATTCTAAATACATTTACATTAGTGGTTTTAATTAATTTCTCCAACATTTGTTGAAATGCATTTGTAATTTATATTCAGAGACATTTCAGTAAGTACAAGCATTAAATTAGCATCACTGTTCACCATAGCTGTTTTTCCATTTTTTGTGGCTTTTGTCCCTTGCCTCAGTATGGCTTTAAATCATTTGTCTTGGTTCTACTTTACTTACTATGGCTGATTCAGTTGTCTGAGTAGTCAAGTCATTCTTCGTTAAATGGTTTGTTCTAGTATCTGTTTAAAAAGTAACAGAAAATGTCTTATTAGCATTGTATAGATACTTAGAACACTTCTACGTAGATCTCTCTCTCTCAGACACACACACAGTTCATCCAAGTGGTGGCTGTGGTCAGAACTTACCCTTAAAGAAGTCATCATCTGAGGTGGAGTTCCTTCTATTAACACCCTTCCGACAACAGCAAGTGAAGAATAGCACAAGTTGTGTGAATGTTCTGGCAGGGATCTGGGCTCGTGTCTTTTCATTTTTCTTCTTCCTATATTGACCAAATATCCCATGGTTTTCCTTTTCATACTTCTCAGAAGGAACAGGTTCCTTGCATCTTGGATTACAGTAGTAACTACTGGACTGACCCATAATAAATTTTGTTTTGAAAATCCAACTGTAACCGGCACTACTTGATAACAGAAGAGATCGTTTGGGTAAAACAGAAATGTGATCTGTAGACTAAAATTGGTTCACAGAAATTGCTCATTTGAAAAATCTGTTCTTTGACTACATCATAATTGCATAATTGATGCGGATGCATTATGACATCGCACGTCACGTCTGCAATAGATTTAGATTTACACCAACTTTAAAGAGAAAATGATGATTAGCAAATGTAGTTGCTAGTGATTGTCTAGTGATTGCAAGCAACGACTATTCGTGCTCTGCATTCTTGCGTATTTATTTATGCTAGGCTGTACATAACGCAGCCTTAAAAACATGGGATAGAAATCCCCATGTAACACAATTCAGGTTCTGTCCAAATACATGGCTAGCTAGCAAGTTATTTTACAATCCCATTTAGCACATATATCGCCACGAATGTCCTGAACAAAACACGCTGTACCTAATCCCCATAAATGACATATCTCTCACTGAATAAAAACTTGTATGCTTCAACAGTATACAGTGGGAGAAATGGCGATCACCTTTAAAAGGATTTCTTACTGTAGGCCTATTATAAACAACATGGAGGAAATTAAAATAAAAATACTTCAGTTAGACCGTGGACACAGGCTGCTAATAAATCAAGTAAATGAAACTGGATGGACTGCTTAATTATGTAACAACACAACATTTATGGTGACGAGGATGTTTCACACATACACTCTTAAGTGATGCTGACCTCAATATCCACATTTCACATTGTTACTGTACCACTGTAGATGAACCTAAACCTCACATTCTCGTCACGTTGATAAGCTTTTTGAAAGTTCCGCTCTGCACGTCTCTGAAAAGCAGGCGAGTTCATCTCCTGGAAACATAAAAGCATGACACTAATGTAAATCTTTCACTTTGTTCTTATATGCGAGTTGTCAATAATTCAAAATTCTTGTTAAAACTGTGGAACTCTGTTGCAGCTCACTCTCTCTGTTTTGCATTGCCAGATCGCTGAACAGGAGCATGTCCGGCTTTGACACACGTGCCCTGCGCTGACCAGTACCGCCAGCAACCACAACACGTGGAGACGTAATCCTCTTTAACTACTTGTCCTTCCTCCATGTATATACACTCCAAACTCCAGTTTAGAGTGGTTAATGGCACTTACGCCAGCACACTGTACCGGTTTGATCACCTGTAGTCAGAGATGCACGGACCCGTTGGTGCGTATGCGTAACTCGGAGCGGGTGCTGCTCTCCAAGGTTATGCTGCTGCTTACTGTCACTCTCTCACGAGCACAAGTCCTCGTCTACTTTAACAAGGCTAAGTCACTGATAATGTAATAACAAACATGTTTGACAAAATACTAGGTCATGGTTTGCAGTCTAAAGTCCTTCTGACTTGCTGAGAGTTAGCCTGATTTGATTTAGCTTGTTCTTAACCTTTGTTTAGTATGTTACATAAAAGCTCATGGAAATATTTCAGATGTAACATAAATGTACCTGACCATTTTCACTGAAAGAGACTGGTAGCTACAGGATTACATGAAGCTACAATCAGAATCGATTTCTAGTCACCGAGCATTATTGTTGTGAATAATTAGAATTTAAATTAATTCATATTTTGTTAATTATGTAAATAAGTTACAATCTTGGAAGATAGTTTGCATTCTGTTTCTATATGACAGTTATATATTTTTTTGTTTGTTTGTTTGTTTTCTTAGTGTAAATCATGATCTTATAGTTTGTTTTCTAAGTGTGTTTCCAAATTGCCTTTGACTGCTGTATGCCTAATTGCAGCATTTAACCCCTCATTTCGTCTCTAATTTTTGACATGTACTCTTGTCTTGCATAAGTGGAAAGTCGATCAGCCCCCGTTTAAAAATGGTGAGCTTTTACTGTCACGTTAATAACATCACGCACGCGCACACCTAATGCTTTGACTGTCCTGCACTTTAAATATCTTCTGCACATAATGGAGGGTGTGCATAGTTACCAGTTCCCTTCGTGCAAAAGGGTTGTCTTAGGTTACTGTAAAGTCTAACGCACATTTGGAATCCTTTCTTTTGCTGAGATGTTACTAGCTCACATGATACTCAAAAATGAGCACAATCATCGAAATGCGGACATCATTGGGTACAGGGGTGCCTAGCCATAGTCATGAATAACTGAATATAAAAGGCTGAACAATCTACTATAAGCAATTGCATATTTCATTAGGTTTTTGTTTTTTTTTAATAGGCTGTAGTAACTTCAGGAGCTCAGGCAGGGGAACATTAATATTTATGAGTGGCTATGCCACACCCACTGAAATAAAAGCTGAGGATGTCATTGCAGAGGTAGGAGAAGCCAGAGCAGAATATTACAGAATATTACATTATTACATTGCTTGAATAGTGGCTCTGTCTGCCCTGGGGGTATTATTGAAACCCAAAGGCTGAAAGGATGGGGAGAGAGAGAGAGAGAGAGAGAGAGAGAGAGAGAGAGAGAGAGAGCGAGCATGTGTGAACATATTCTTGTCACTGTACGGCTCCTCCCCCCAAACGTCTCCCCGTGTGTGTTTGCTTGTGTGTGTGTGTGTGTGTGTGTTCATCCGTGTGGCCACGCCCCCTTGTGTTTCACGCCTGCTCTTCGTTGTGTTGTTATTGTTTGCGTATATAAGTCCTTTGTGTAAACATTAACGTTGTCAGTGTTTGATCCCACGATAGCCTTAGTGCTACGTTGTCTTCCATGTCTCTAAATAAACATCGCTGTATGCATCACGGCTCCTCTTTTGTATCCTGCCAAGCCTCCCTGCGTTACAATTATGATCAAATTTGATAAAATACTAGGTCATAGTTTGCAGTCTGAAGTATTTTTGACCTGCTGAGAGTTAGCCTGATTTGATTTAGCCTGTTCCTAACCTTTGTTTAGTATGTTGCGTAAAAGCTCATGGAAATATTTCAGATGTAACATACATGTAATTGACCTAGTAGAGCAAAATTACAGAATTGTAAGGAAGAAGTGACGTTCTTGGGGCATATCATTAAGGGAAATACACACGGGCTGTCTCAAAACTGAGCACAAGCCATAATTTTGCTACCTAAACCATAGTGGCATACTCCCCTCTTACTGTTTTAGTCCCACACGCAGTACACCAAATACTGCAGGACCAAAGAGTGTCACACTTATCAGCCCAATGGTAGCTGAGATACCACACTACCCTCTTAGATATGCCTAATATAACTGTCAAAAGGTGTATAACACTGAACCCAGCTACACTCCTTCCTACGGAGGAGGATGGAGATCCACAAGACTGCACAGCAGTCTTAGCTTAAGTATGTACACCGCAGGTTGATCTCTTTGAAGAAGCCATAAGTAACCCAGACCTATGCCTCTATGTGGATGGGTCAGCAAGCAGGGACGACACAGGGGTCAATAGGGCGGCATACGCGGCAGTAACAGATCATGAAATACTTGAAACAGAAGTATTACCATCCTCCTATTCAGCGCAGGCTGCTGAACCAGTAGCACTGACGGAAGCATGCCAATTAGCTGCAGACAAAACTGTTAATGATTTTGGAGCCATATGGAAACATAGGCAATTCCTGACAAGCTCGGGTAAATATATTAGACATCACCATCTTGCTAGAAGCCATTTTGCTGCCAAAGACAATTGCAGTTGTTAAGTGTGCAGCTCACAGGACTACAGAAGACCAAATCAGCAAGGGGAATAATTTTGTAGATAGAGTAACAAAGGCAGCTGCAACTAACACCGCTGTGCAAGCAATACAGGAAACCGCTGCTACCCCGCATGCCACATTACGGGAGATTCAGTCAGGGGCTACCGCCACCGAACGCACCAGGTGGAGACAACTAGACTGCGCAGTGTACGATGGTGCTTGGACACACACACCTACGGGCAAACCTTGCCTAGCCAAATCATACATGCAGGGCCTAATCAGAATTGCTCATGGGCGTAGCCATATGAGCAAAGGGGGAATCGTGGACAGCATATTAAAGTTGCGCCAGAACTCACAATACTTACCCAAAACTTTTGTTCCAGCTGTCTTGTTTGTGCGCAGCACTCCCCAAAGGGAACCAAGCACGGTGGACAGGACCACACCAAGTCCTGTTAACAACCCACACTGCTGTCAAAATAGAAGGACGAGGAACCTGGGTACATCACACACACTGTAAGAAGGCTCCGACACCAGCCCCAACTCCAAGCAGCAGCACCCCAACAGACTAGGTCGGAACTGTGTTGAGTAGGGTGTTAAAGGCAAGGCCTACCCTTTCGACACTCGGAACCGTCAACCTCTCGCCTCTTGCTGATCCTGCCGACTACACCAATTTCTGTGGTGGAATTTTGAATAAACAGCAAGTCAGACGTGATTAAAAGAGTAATTTAATAAAGAAAATAAGGCATACAAAACACAGCTGTGTGAGAGCTAATGCTCTAAGCAAAAGTTCTAAAGGGGTAGACTGGCTCTGCTCCTTATACCTAAACTTCACATCCTGGAAGGGATGTCCTGTCATCCTGTATACCCATTTCCTGCTCCTTGTTGCACTAAGCACTTCTGCACATATCAGGATGCTCTGTTCCACCAGGACAGACACAGTTTGCTAGATCCTCTTTATCAGGATTAGTCGCACGACACATGCAAGATCACGAAGCAGCTGATTCAACAGTCGTTTTGTTCACACAATATACAAAGACAGAATGTGCAGACTAAACTATTCATATAGGATTACATAGAGAAAGGATTAACATGATTATATATGAATCAAATGATAATACATGATCGAATAATAATTTCCATCACACTAGAAACAGACCTCCAGGCCCAAGAGGTCACACAGTCGTGCCCAGCAAAGTAGTGCTGGGCCAGGGCACACTTCATGCACTTTGTGCCTTTAAATAATACTACAACCAGATTTCCAAGCCCAAGAGGTCACACAGTCATGCCCAGCAAAGTAGCTCTGGGCCTGGGCACACTTCACGCAGTTTGACCCTTTGAATAATACTACAACCAGACTTCCAGGCCCAATAGGTCACACAGTCGTGCCCAACAAAGTAGTGCTGGGCCAGGGCACACTTCATGCACTTTGTGCGTTTAAATAATACTACAGCCAGATTTCCAAGCCCAAGAGGTCACACAGTCATGCCCAGCTAAGTAGCTCTGGGCCTGGGCACAATTCACGCAGTTTGACCCTTTAAATAAAACTAGAAACAGACTTCCTGGCCCAAGAGGTCACACAGTCATACTCAGCAAGGTTGCGTTAAACCTGGGCACACTTCACGCAGTTTGACCATTTAAATAAAACTAGAAACAGACTTCCAGGCCCAAGAGGTCACACAGTCATGCCCAGCAAAGTAGCTCTGGGCCTGGGCACACTTCACGCAGTTTGACCCTTTAGATAATACTACAACCAGACTTCCAGGCCCAAGAGGTCACACAGTCATGCCCAGCAAAGTAGCTCTGGGCCTGCGCACACTTTACGCAGTTTGACCCTTTGACCATTTTTGGCAGATTTCACCACGTTATTACGAACGTGGATACGTTATCTTAGAATTATAAGCAGTGTGAGATGTGAAGCTAAGTGAAGCACATGTGCAGAATTTCTAACAATAGCCTGTTTTGTATAGCCTGGCTAACTGACCAATCAGTGAAATGAAATGTGGTTGCTGAGCCTGTTGCAGCTGGGTCAATTTAATTTGATTTCATTGTGTTTAATTTTAAACTCAGCTGCGTGCCATGAGACACAAGTTTATCTGAGCATTTTTTGTTTTAATGCCGGCTTAACCTAGCCATGTTTTACAGTTATCTTGAAATAATTAAGGTTCATCGCTAGAGGGTGCTGTTCATCTTTTTTTTCTTTTTCTTTTTTGTATTATTGATCAGGAAAAAACTATAAAATAGATGAAGTGGACGTTTTCTATGTATCATATGGAATTTGAGTAGATGAGTGAATGTTACTATGTAAATGTATAAGAATTTGTGGATAAGATTATTATGAGATTATTTATAATCAAACGACTACACTGTACAACCACATCTTCCTTTTATTTACATATTATACAGATATTTACAGATATTTATATTTTACTTACAGAGCAGCTCCTCATTGGTTCGGCTCAGAAGCTTCTTTTCGATGTCCTCTTTCTCCAGGTACTCCTGCAGGTTAGGCATCTCCTCCGCCAACCGCCTAAGGGGAGAAGAGACGTGGTGTGACGCGTAGCCTGCTGTTAAAGGCTACAGATATAGTACATCTGTGAGGCTAACAGCGCTTATTATATGAAGCCTTATAGAGGTCATATGGAATGATCTCATTCGATCAACCCTAATGTAACCCTTACAAACTTTCATGAACTCATTTGAATAACACTACCATAGCCCTTAAGAATTTTCCTAAAATGTTTTAGGATGTTCTGAACAGAGTATCTCTTAAAGGTTAAATCCCTTGCAGGTCTTAGTCCTACTCATCCCACATGCTGATGTGTGAGTGAAACAGTGCATAGGTGTAGAGACCTGGACTTGGCGAGATGCAGGCCTATCCTCTCAGTCTGGTGCTATTCTGTTACTAGAGGACCTGAACACGCTTCTCCAACAGCACGTTCTTCTGGGCCTGATGACAACACGCACACACATGCACCCGCACACACACGGGCACACATACAGACATACAGATACTGTTTAATTTCTTCACATCTGTAGATACACTAGCATAAGTTGATATATACGTTTATGAGTTTGATTATGAGCTGATTTCAACTTGACAGGTACAGAGTATATAGTATACATAGAGAGTGCATAGTTTTACCAGGTTGAGTGCTACAGATTCTTGTGATGAAAGGTGACAAACCCAGCGATATGAAGAAAACAAGTACTGGGTTAATCCCTTAAAGGTTTAAAGGAGTCTCCCTTAAAGGTCTTAGTCCTGCTCATACCACATGCTGATGTGTGAGTGAAACAGTGCAGAGGTGTAGAGACCTGGACTTGGCGACATGCAGGTCTTTCCTGGCAATTAGTGCTGCATTCTGCTGCAGGAGAACCAGAACATGCTTCTCCCCACACACACACACGGGCACACATACAGGTGCGCACATATACACAGATACACATTCTGTTTAATTTCTTCACATCTGCAGACTAGAGTAAGCTGAGGGTATAGTGTTAAACCAGGTACTACATAAACAGTATATAGTATATATACAGAGGATATAGTGTTAAACCAGGAACTACTTACAGAGTATATAGTATACATACAGAGTATATAGTTTTACCAAAAGATCATGCTGATCTTTGATCTCCTGGTTCTTTATCTCCAGCACCACTTTCAGACTCATAATGTCCTCCTCTATGGGCTGGTTTAACACACACACACACAAACGTGCACACGCACACACACGCGCACACGCACACACACACGAATCATCACTACAGCCAGTACAATGGAAAGGTGGGAATGTGTACTGAATGTGTACTGACGTTATAAGTGAAAGGTGGAGGTACTGGTGGATGTGTACTGAGACTATAAGGGATCTCTACCTGCAGTGACAGTCTGAGCTTCTCAAGTTCTTCCTCCAGAGATTTCTTCTCCTGTTCACAGGCCATTTTCATATCTGCCAGAGCAAGTATCATTACTGCTGGATATATATATATATATATATATATATATATATATATATATATATATATATATATATATATATATATATATATATATATACAACACAGATTGTATATACTACATAATTACTACTGGATATATAAAATATAATATATATAGTACTATACATATATTAGTATCACTTTTATTGGAGCCTAAAGGCTAACATTCATTATTAGTTATGTTAGTATTATTGCATTTCCATAGTACTTACTCTTGATGGACCTGTTATGCTCCTCCTCCTCCTGCTGTTTCTGCAGGAGCTCTGTCTCCTCCTGCTGTTTGTGTTTCAGCATCTCCTGAAGAACCTGCAGCTCCATCTGCTTCTGCAACCTCAACTCCTTCAGCTGCTCCAACAAACCGTTCTCCAACTCCTGCTTCTCACACCGCAAACACTCCAATCAGGCCACAGGCCCCACTACTGACACAGAACCACACACACACACACACACACAAAGAGAGACAAACAGAAAGACACATAGACATATGAAATTAGAAAGCCATATAGTGTAGAAATAGATTGATGTTATTCAGGGACCTCATTTATAAAACTTTGTGGATTCCAAAATGAAAGTGTGTGTATTCTGCACAAATAACAGGAAATGGCATATACCCCCCCAAAAATTAGATTTCTAAAGCCTCGAATATGAATTATTGGGAGATAGAGGCGACAGTGCAGCGCTAAAGACAAAAAAGGAATTTTAACCACAGGTATGAGTGGCAGCACCAGCAACCGCAGGTGTGAGTGGCATTATATTTACATTTACCCTCCACATCCTTTGTGTCTGTGTATTCGTCCTCGATGCGTCCAGCACACCATCTCCAGAAACGCCTCATTTTTCCTCTGTCCTCTTCAGTGTCTTTCCACAGACTGATCTGTAAAGGTGTTCATGGGATTCCCCTCACGTGTGACATTGGGCCACAGGACATATGGGGTTCTAAAGTTCCAAGAGTGTAGATGAGTTGTTTTTCTTTGAATTTCCTAATTTCATTGACTCTACCTCAACCTGGATTGATTAACCATGTACGGCTCACCGGAGACTGTGATACATATAACATCCCAAAGTGTACTTAATTCTGAGCAAAATCTAACTAGCCTCATTACTGCTGAACTATGAGGGGCCATTTAGGGAGAAATCAGGGAAACACTACTTGTACATACATATGAAACATTTTCACATAAATAGCCTACTACTTACATTTGTGTATAATAATTTAAACTTGCATATACACGCACTTGCCCACTCAATCCCTGGTGCGTAAACATAGGGTTGCACTATGCTTATGTTGGTATGGGGGTGTCTGTGTGTATATAACCATTTTCAGTGCGCCCGGAAGTCATTTCATTGTAATTTCAAGGCAGATATTTAACATGTGTACAGTGCGTATAATAGACAGAGGAAGACTGTTGAACTATTAATATTAGGACAGTTATTGACATTTGTGTAATAAGTAGTGCTTCTCTTAATGACAAATGTAACTGTTTTCCCATATAGAATTGTGTGCTTTATATTGTTTGGAAGAACTTTTTCTTCTCATTTAGAAATATGTGGACTAAGTGCTCAGATTGTCTTATTATTTATTATGCTCAGTCTTTCATTGCGTATAATTTTAAACTCAGCTGCGTGCCATAAGACACAAGTTAATCTGAGCCTTTTTTGTTCTAACGCCGACTTAACCTAGCCATGTTTTACAGTTATCTTGAAATAATTGAGGTTCATCGCTAGAGGGTGGTGTTCATCTTTTTTTCTTTTCTTTTTTTGTATTATTGTTTAGGGAAAAACTATAAAATAGATGAGGTGGACGTTTTCTATGTATCATATGGAATTTGAGTATATGAGTGAATGTTACTATGTAAATGTATAATGTAAAATTATTATGAGATTATTTATAATCAAACAACTACACTATACAACCACATCTTCCTTTTATTTACATATTATACAGATATTTACATTTTATTTACAGAGCAGCTCCTCATTGGTTCGGCTCAGAAGCTTCTTTTCGATGTCCTCTTTCTCCAGGTACTCCTGCAGATTAGGCATCTCCTCCGACAACCGCCTGAGGGCAGAAGAGACGTGGTGTGAATCGTAGCCTGCTGTTAAAAGCTACAGATATAGTACATCTGTGAGGTTAACAGAGGCTAACAACCCCTGAACAGACTTTCTACTCCCAAGGGGCCCAGAGATATTTACCAATAAAGTGCTACGCTCCAGACGGATGAGCGAGAAGCGCATGCGCAATTGCAACGAATTGGAGGAGGAAGTTTAAACAAACGCGCTGACTTTGAATACTCACATCTAGGCCGGGCCAGGTCCAAATGGCCTGCAACTCGGTGCGCATCACCTCCATGACTGTCCCTAACGAACGCCACCTGCCACGCATTCGTCCCATCCCTGGCGGCTTTAAAAAATCGTAGCGTGAAAACGGTGGGTCCGATCCGCGTGCCACTCGAAGTCGATTACAGGGGAGATGCAGCCCTTTCCAAAGAGCCCTGAACAGACTTTCTACTCCGACGTCCATCGCTAGCACCGGCTGAAAGCTGAGTTCCAGAGCTTTTCAACGAGCCCCCGTGCGTCTCTCTTCTCCAAAGTAGCGGAGATATATGAAAGGATAAAAGGGGAAAAGAATAAAATGCGCACCGGTTTCAAATTCGCAGGCTACCTGCGCTGAAGGCGTGGAAAACGAGCACGTGACCGAAAGGCTTCCGTACCCGATGGGTCCAGCTCTCGTGCCCAGTTGGTAGCTCGAAGGCTGTGCATATTCGATGCTGCACGGCCCCTGGGGCTCATGTTTTCAAGGGTCGAAGTGCGCACGTGCCGATGACCGGCAACCTAGCTCCGTGCCTGGGCACAATTCGGGCACTTTGATCCCCTTCAAGTGAATGGATAGATGGGAAAAAACATACTGCCAGGCCCACCGTGTCACATCAACCATGCAGGGCAAAGTGGCTTCGTCCCTGGGCACACTTTCTTGTGATTTGAGCCTTTAAATAATACAGGATCCAGACTTCCAATGCTCTCTAAATCACATGCCCGGCAAAGTAGCCTTAAACCTGGACACACAATGGAGACCATTTGACCTGTTAAATCATACTACAACCAGACTTCCAGGCCCACCAGGTCACACAGTCATGCCCAGCAAAGGAGCTCTGGGCCTGGGCACACTTCACGCAGTTTGACCCTTTAAATAATACTACAACCAGACTTCCAGGCCCAAGAGGTCACACAGTCATGCCCAGCAAAGTAGCTCTGGGCCTGGGCACACTTCACGCAGTTTTACCGTTTAAATAAAACTAGAAACAGACTTCCTGGCCCAAGAGGTCACACAGTCATGCCCAGCAAAGTAGTGCTGGGCCAGGGCACACTTCATGCACTTTGTGCCTTTAAATAATACTATAACCAGACTTCCAAACCCAAGAGGTCACAGAGTCATGCCCAGCAAAGTCGCTATGGGCCTGGGCAGACCATGCAGTTTGACCCTTTAACCAAAACTAGAAAGAGACCTCCAAGCCCAGGAGGTCACAGAATCATACCCAGTAAAGTAGCTAGCTAGCTATCCAGCTACCGGAAGCACGGTTAACAGTGCAGCCGGTAGCTAGCTAGCTAGCTAGCAGCTCAGTAACCGTACAAATTCGCTTGCTGCTGAAAACTGTCAAGTTGTATTTATAGCTTTCATTTTAGTTCTCTCAGCTTATTTATTTGTTTTTGTTTTTTTTAGGGAAGTTCAATAATTTCTTAGAAATCTTGGAACATTTTGCCAGTTGGCTTCTAGGAAAGCCTTTCTGCGCACAGACAATAAACACAACCCAGAATTCCTCAAACAGGAATGAATCTACTAATTTACAACACGGTTTAGTAACATTTCAGGCACATGAGTGGAGGAACTAGCAAATTCTAAATGATGAAATCGAAGCTGATAAAAATCCATGAAAATTTAAACTGGTCATGAAAAAATGCTTGTGAATTGAAAATGTAAGTGATCGTTATCTGGAAAAGAAAGGATTAAAACAGTCTTGATTTGATACATTTTAAAAAATGAAATATCAAGTTTTATCATTCGTGACCAAGGGAGTTTCTATGAGGGTGTAAACAACAAACGCATGTAAACTAAAAACTACAGTGGCATATAATTAAATAATTTGAGTAACTTTGTGTCACGTCATTTAACGTTTAACTCAAGCCATTTTTGTTACCGGACTCTTATCACTTAACATTAGTAACTGTTTTAGTTGCCTTGTTTATCCAATAACATTCATTAATTAATCAATCGTTTAACCCAAGCAATTTTCATTACTTCCGCCTCTCGAGGCAAAATGTCAATCAGAACGTTGCGCCCGCAAACTTCAAATAAACGATAAATAAGGCGAGTAATAAAAATGGATAAAGTTGAAAGATAAGTTGATTAAACTTGAGTCAAATAAAACTACTTATCAGTCAAAGCGTCAATTCATATGCATTTTATTGACTCTAAATTTAATTTACGTGCATTTTAATCAGCCATATTTTTGATGTACAGACCTGAGTTTTGTCGTTGAAGAGAATAAAAGAATCCGTCGTGTAAACTTACGCCATCTGCAGGCTGAGATGGTGTTGGCGTGACCCGGATGTGACATTTGCCAAGCTGATGACATATCGCGATATTAATTGTGAGATTTCCTTACCATCTTTGCTCTTCGCAGAAGGGCACTGTGCGGCCGAACAGCGTAAGGAGTGGACTCCTTGGTAGACGTTTCGACCAGTGTTTCGCCCGATTTTACTACAAAGGTGTGAGGAATGTTTTCTTGGCACACCATGGGTCCTCTGAAATCGGTAGACATTTGAACAGAAGGGCTTACCTATGTATTGTGACCAAGTGCATCCCTTCATGCAGCTGCTTAAATTATGGCAGAAGGACACTTTCAACAAGACAAGAAACCCTGCCGCAAGGGTTGTATAATCACGGATTTGTTCCAGTATCAAGACAGCAAATTTTCAATGTTTCCCTGGCCTTCACAGTCCCCAGATCTTAATCCTATAGAACATCCCTGGGTAAAGGTATAAAACAGCAGTTTAGAACATGTCAGTCCCTCCATGTAATTTGAGAGAAAATATCCTATGAAGATTGGACCAAGAAGATTCCTGCCGAGTATTTTCAGCGCATAGTGCTGTGCCAGAAAGAATTGCTGCAGTTCTGGAGGCCAAAGAAGGTCCAACATGCTATTAAATGGGTGTACTTAAGCCAGATACACTGTGTCCTATAATAGGATGTTGCTGGAACGTATGTGGATGTTGTTGGAATGGCCGCAGAGTTGCAGCAGCAGTACAGGTAGTCTGTGATCCTTTCCCCCATCCGAGTGAGTTTGCCCTGTTACACGGGGTCGAGTTATGATGTGAATGTTCAATTACACAGGATGGATTGTGGGCGACGGAACCGAACGGCCTTCAGGATTCAAGTAGAGAAAGGTGAAACTTCTCCAGCCTTTGAGTTAATCACAGGACTATTGCATAGCAATTAGGGATAACAGAACAGCTTTCGGGGGGTTTGGGTGGGGTGCCTTATCCGCCCCTTTAACAGAGTAGTCACAATTCAAATTTCCCTTGTTCCATTGTTTACAAGGCATTATACATGTGGTTTATTTATAGTGCACGGGGTAATATGCAGCGAGTCTGGTCTGTCTGCTTTGGAAGAGAAACATTTGGCCAAAAGAGCAAGACACAGCCAGGAGGATGATTGGTAAGAGCAGATCATAATATGCACCTTAAAGCTGTACACTACAGCTAGGTCCTGTTCCATGACTGCATATATAAATTTACTACTGACATTGTCATTTGTATCTGGCCATTTACAGTGCACTCTTGCTCAATGCAGCACTTGAAGCTGATTTTCCATTGTGTAGTTATTATGTTCAAGAGATGTTTGACCCGGTCAGGGTGACACACTTTAGTGAGGACAGCAGTATCCTAGAGGACACTACAGACAGTGACGGAGACATCTCAGAGCGCGAGGTGAGAGGTTGAGTTTTTTGTTACTCTCTCTACGACATACTTTTCATGCCAGGTACTATTGTCCAGTTCAGCCCAATTTAATTTACTGCCTTGTATTATCATATATAAATTGCTGAACGATATATATATATATATATATATATATATATATATATATATATATATATATATATATATATATATATATATATATATATATATATATATATATATATATATATGAGGTTGGAAATTGGTTGTGTAAAAATGAATTGTAGGAAATGTTACTTTCAGAATGTTTGTGAGATAAAAAAAAAAAAAAAAAAGATATAATTACTATCCATGGTGGAATTGAATGTGTTGCAGACAACATAGGCAGGGATTAGACTGAAAAATATCAGAGTATTCTTAGTGCCGTTTATTGCTGTTGTCAGAGGTTATGCAGCCATATCCTCCCTAGCAAGTATGACTTCTTCTTCTAACTGTTTGGCCACCTGCAGACACAAGTACCGTGTTGAGCAATACTTAATTACATCTACTCCAAATGCATATTTAATTGCATTGTTAGTATTTATGCAAAACAAGTGTTTGGATTGCCCTGCTCCATTGCAGACTTTCTCACTCTAGCAAATGCGGCTTCCACCTCCTCAATCAGTTGATCCGCATCATTTTCATAGGAAACATCATCATTAGTAAAAGATGTTTGAGGAACAATCTTAAAATTCACATCTGGATCTCGCATCTTTCTGTAAGAATCCAGTGTCAACTGCAACTATGAGGAGAAACAGTGTTAAGCAATATTTAATTACATCTACTTGAAATGCATAGTTCATAGCATTGTGAGAATTTGTGGAAAACAAGTGTTAGGATTGCTCTGCTCCACTGCAGACTTTCTCACTCTAGCAAAGATGGCTTCCACGTCCTCAATATATTTATCCCAGTCATTGTCATGGAAAATCTGAGTCTTTTCAGGAAACATCATGACATTCATATGTGGAGGTTCTGTCTTTTTGGAAGAGTCCAGTTCCACCTGTAGATATGAGTAGAAATATTGTTGACCAGTATTTAAATACATTTAATTGAAATATGACTTTAATTACATTTTGATACATTTGTAATTTATCATTTGTATTGGACTGGAAAGGAAACAAATACAATTTTTTATCGCATATCCATTATCACATAGCCTGCAGGCCTAATGATGTAAAAATGTGCCCCCAAATGTTCAACAGAAATAACAGGACCTGACACACTAAGGTACCGTAGACCCATTCAAATTGTGCTATTGGAACAATAAATTCCAATGCATTCAGTCATTTTAGCTAGTGTTGATTTTGATTCTCGCCACAATTATACTAATAATCAGCGTTACAACTCAGCATGCAAAGTCACCGAACAGTCGACTGTTAATTCTATAGTAAGGAGAATGTAAAACAAACAAACAAAAAACCCACCAACGGTATTTTTTTTCCTGTAACTGACAAAGATTACGCATGCTAAATGTATGTGTCCTAAATATATTCTAAATACATTTACATTAGTGGTTTTAATTAATTTCTCCAACATTTGTTGAAATGCATTTGTAATTTATATTCAGAGACATTTCAGTAAGTACAAGCATTAAATTAGCATCACTGTTCACCATAGCTGTTTTTCCATTTTTTGTGGCTTTTGTCCCTTGCCTCAGTATGGCTTTAAATCATTTGTCTTGGTTCTACTTTACTTACTATGGCTGATTCAGTTGTCTGAGTAGTCAAGTCATTCTTCGTTAAATGGTTTGTTCTAGTATCTGTTTAAAAAGTAACAGAAAATGTCTTATTAGCATTGTATAGATACTTAGAACACTTCTACGTAGATCTCTCTCTCTCAGACACACACACAGTTCATCCAAGTGGTGGCTGTGGTCAGAACTTACCCTTAAAGAAGTCATCATCTGAGGTGGAGTTCCTTCTATTAACACCCTTCCGACAACAGCAAGTGAAGAATAGCACAAGTTGTGTGAATGTTCTGGCAGGGATCTGGGCTCGTGTCTTTTCATTTTTCTTCTTCCTATATTGACCAAATATCCCATGGTTTTCCTTTTCATACTTCTCAGAAGGAACAGGTTCCTTGCATCTTGGATTACAGTAGTAACTACTGGACTGACCCATAATAAATTTTGTTTTGAAAATCCAACTGTAACCGGCACTACTTGATAACAGAAGAGATCGTTTGGGTAAAACAGAAATGTGATCTGTAGACTAAAATTGGTTCACAGAAATTGCTCATTTGAAAAATCTGTTCTTTGACTACATCATAATTGCATAATTGATGCGGATGCATTATGACATCGCACGTCACGTCTGCAATAGATTTAGATTTACACCAACTTTAAAGAGAAAATGATGATTAGCAAATGTAGTTGCTAGTGATTGTCTAGTGATTGCAAGCAACGACTATTCGTGCTCTGCATTCTTGCGTATTTATTTATGCTAGGCTGTACATAACGCAGCCTTAAAAACATGGGATAGAAATCCCCATGTAACACAATTCAGGTTCTGTCCAAATACATGGCTAGCTAGCAAGTTATTTTACAATCCCATTTAGCACATATATCGCCACGAATGTCCTGAACAAAACACGCTGTACCTAATCCCCATAAATGACATATCTCTCACTGAATAAAAACTTGTATGCTTCAACAGTATACAGTGGGAGAAATGGCGATCACCTTTAAAAGGATTTCTTACTGTAGGCCTATTATAAACAACATGGAGGAAATTAAAATAAAAATACTTCAGTTAGACCGTGGACACAGGCTGCTAATAAATCAAGTAAATGAAACTGGATGGACTGCTTAATTATGTAACAACACAACATTTATGGTGACGAGGATGTTTCACACATACACTCTTAAGTGATGCTGACCTCAATATCCACATTTCACATTGTTACTGTACCACTGTAGATGAACCTAAACCTCACATTCTCGTCACGTTGATAAGCTTTTTGAAAGTTCCGCTCTGCACGTCTCTGAAAAGCAGGCGAGTTCATCTCCTGGAAACATAAAAGCATGACACTAATGTAAATCTTTCACTTTGTTCTTATATGCGAGTTGTCAATAATTCAAAATTCTTGTTAAAACTGTGGAACTCTGTTGCAGCTCACTCTCTCTGTTTTGCATTGCCAGATCGCTGAACAGGAGCATGTCCGGCTTTGACACACGTGCCCTGCGCTGACCAGTACCGCCAGCAACCACAACACGTGGAGACGTAATCCTCTTTAACTACTTGTCCTTCCTCCATGTATATACACTCCAAACTCCAGTTTAGAGTGGTTAATGGCACTTACGCCAGCACACTGTACCGGTTTGATCACCTGTAGTCAGAGATGCACGGACCCGTTGGTGCGTATGCGTAACTCGGAGCGGGTGCTGCTCTCCAAGGTTATGCTGCTGCTTACTGTCACTCTCTCACGAGCACAAGTCCTCGTCTACTTTAACAAGGCTAAGTCACTGATAATGTAATAACAAACATGTTTGACAAAATACTAGGTCATGGTTTGCAGTCTAAAGTCCTTCTGACTTGCTGAGAGTTAGCCTGATTTGATTTAGCTTGTTCTTAACCTTTGTTTAGTATGTTACATAAAAGCTCATGGAAATATTTCAGATGTAACATAAATGTACCTGACCATTTTCACTGAAAGAGACTGGTAGCTACAGGATTACATGAAGCTACAATCAGAATCGATTTCTAGTCACCGAGCATTATTGTTGTGAATAATTAGAATTTAAATTAATTCATATTTTGTTAATTATGTAAATAAGTTACAATCTTGGAAGATAGTTTGCATTCTGTTTCTATATGACAGTTATATATTTTTTTGTTTGTTTGTTTGTTTTCTTAGTGTAAATCATGATCTTATAGTTTGTTTTCTAAGTGTGTTTCCAAATTGCCTTTGACTGCTGTATGCCTAATTGCAGCATTTAACCCCTCATTTCGTCTCTAATTTTTGACATGTACTCTTGTCTTGCATAAGTGGAAAGTCGATCAGCCCCCGTTTAAAAATGGTGAGCTTTTACTGTCACGTTAATAACATCACGCACGCGCACACCTAATGCTTTGACTGTCCTGCACTTTAAATATCTTCTGCACATAATGGAGGGTGTGCATAGTTACCAGTTCCCTTCGTGCAAAAGGGTTGTCTTAGGTTACTGTAAAGTCTAACGCACATTTGGAATCCTTTCTTTTGCTGAGATGTTACTAGCTCACATGATACTCAAAAATGAGCACAATCATCGAAATGCGGACATCATTGGGTACAGGGGTGCCTAGCCATAGTCATGAATAACTGAATATAAAAGGCTGAACAATCTACTATAAGCAATTGCATATTTCATTAGGTTTTTTTTTTTTTTTAATAGGCTGTAGTAACTTCAGGAGCTCAGGCAGGGGAACATTAATATTTATGAGTGGCTATGCCACACCCACTGAAATAAAAGCTGAGGATGTCATTGCAGAGGTAGGAGAAGCCAGAGCAGAATATTACAGAATATTACATTATTACATTGCTTGAATAGTGGCTCTGTCTGCCCTGGGGGTATTATTGAAACCCAAAGGCTGAAAGGATGGGGAGAGAGAGAGAGAGAGAGAGAGAGAGAGAGAGAGAGAGAGAGAGAGAGAGCGAGCATGTGTGAACATATTCTTGTCACTGTACGGCTCCTCCCCCCAAACGTCTCCCCGTGTGTGTTTGCTTGTGTGTGTGTGTGTGTGTTCATCCGTGTGGCCACGCCCCCTTGTGTTTCACACCTGCTCTTCGTTGTGTTGTTATTGTTTGCGTATATAAGTCCTTTGTGTAAACATTAACGTTGTCAGTGTTTGATCCCACGATAGCCTTAGTGCTACGTTGTCTTCCATGTCTCTAAATAAACATCGCTGTATGCATCACGGCTCCTCTTTTGTATCCTGCCAAGCCTCCCTGCGTTACAATTATGATCAAATTTGATAAAATACTAGGTCATAGTTTGCAGTCTGAAGTATTTTTGACCTGCTGAGAGTTAGCCTGATTTGATTTAGCCTGTTCCTAACCTTTGTTTAGTATGTTGCGTAAAAGCTCATGGAAATATTTCAGATGTAACATACATGTAATTGACCTAGTAGAGCAAAATTACAGAATTGTAAGGAAGAAGTGACGTTCTTGGGGCATATCATTAAGGGAAATACACACGGGCTGTCTCAAAACTGAGCACAAGCCATAATTTTGCTACCTAAACCATAGTGGCATACTCCCCTCTTACTGTTTTAGTCCCACACGCAGTACACCAAATACTGCAGGACCAAAGAGTGTCACACTTATCAGCCCAATGGTAGCTGAGATACCACACTACCCTCTTAGATATGCCTAATATAACTGTCAAAAGGTGTATAACACTGAACCCAGCTACACTCCTTCCTACGGAGGAGGATGGAGATCCACAAGACTGCACAGCAGTCTTAGCTTAAGTATGTACACCGCAGGTTGATCTCTTTGAAGAAGCCATAAGTAACCCAGACCTATGCCTCTATGTGGATGGGTCAGCAAGCAGGGACGACACAGGGGTCAATAGGGCGGCATACGCGGCAGTAACAGATCATGAAATACTTGAAACAGAAGTATTACCATCCTCCTATTCAGCGCAGGCTGCTGAACCAGTAGCACTGACGGAAGCATGCCAATTAGCTGCAGACAAAACTGTTAATGATTTTGGAGCCATATGGAAACATAGGCAATTCCTGACAAGCTCGGGTAAATATATTAGACATCACCATCTTGCTAGAAGCCATTTTGCTGCCAAAGACAATTGCAGTTGTTAAGTGTGCAGCTCACAGGACTACAGAAGACCAAATCAGCAAGGGGAATAATTTTGTAGATAGAGTAACAAAGGCAGCTGCAACTAACACCGCTGTGCAAGCAATACAGGAAACCGCTGCTACCCCGCATGCCACATTACGGGAGATTCAGTCAGGGGCTACCGCCACCGAACGCACCAGGTGGAGACAACTAGACTGCGCAGTGTACGATGGTGCTTGGACACACACACCTACGGGCAAACCTTGCCTAGCCAAATCATACATGCAGGGCCTAATCAGAATTGCTCATGGGCGTAGCCATATGAGCAAAGGGGGAATCGTGGACAGCATATTAAAGTTGCGCCAGAACTCACAATACTTACCCAAAACTTTTGTTCCAGCTGTCTTGTTTGTGCGCAGCACTCCCCAAAGGGAACCAAGCACGGTGGACAGGACCACACCAAGTCCTGTTAACAACCCACACTGCTGTCAAAATAGAAGGACGAGGAACCTGGGTACATCACACACACTGTAAGAAGGCTCCGACACCAGCCCCAACTCCAAGCAGCAGCACCCCAACAGACTAGGTCGGAACTGTGTTGAGTAGGGTGTTAAAGGCAAGGCCTACCCTTTCGACACTCGGAACCGTCAACCTCTCGCCTCTTGCTGATCCTGCCGACTACACCAATTTCTGTGGTGGAATTTTGAATAAACAGCAAGTCAGACGTGATTAAAAGAGTAATTTAATAAAGAAAATAAGGCATACAAAACACAGCTGTGTGAGAGCTAATGCTCTAAGCAAAAGTTCTAAAGGGGTAGACTGGCTCTGCTCCTTATACCTAAACTTCACATCCTGGAAGGGATGTCCTGTCATCCTGTATACCCATTTCCTGCTCCTTGTTGCACTAAGCACTTCTGCACATATCAGGATGCTCTGTTCCACCAGGACAGACACAGTTTGCTAGATCCTCTTTATCAGGATTAGTCGCACGACACATGCAAGATCACGAAGCAGCTGATTCAGCAGTCGTTTTGTTCACACAATATACAAAGACAGAATGTGCAGACTAAACTATTCATATAGGATTACATAGAAAAAGGATTAACATGATTATATATGAATCACATGATAATACATGATCGAATAATAATTTCCATCACACTAGAAACAGACCTCCAGGCCCAAGAGGTCACACAGTCGTGCCCAGCAAAGTAGTGCTGGGCCAGGGCACACTTCATACACTTTGTGCCTTTAAATAATACTACAACCAGATTTCCAAGCCCAAGAGGTCACACAGTCATGCCCAGCAAAGTAGCTCTGGGCCTGGGCACACTTCACGCAGTTTGACCCTTTGAATAATACTACAACCAGACTTCCAGGCCCAATAGGTCACACAGTCGTGCCCAACAAAGTAGTGCTGGGCCAGGGCACACTTCATGCACTTTGTGCGTTTAAATAATACTACAGCCAGATTTCCAAGCCCAAGAGGTCACACAGTCATGCCCAGCTAAGTAGCTCTGGGCCTGGGCACAATTCACGCAGTTTGACCCTTTAAATAAAACTAGAAACAGACTTCCTGGCCCAAGAGGTCACACAGTCATACTCAGCAAGGTTGCGTTAAACCTGGGCACACTTCACGCAGTTTGACCATTTAAATAAAACTAGAAACAGACTTCCAGGCCCAAGAGGTCACACAGTCATGCCCAGCAAAGTAGCTCTGGGCCTGGGCACACTTCACGCAGTTTGACCCTTTAGATAATACTACAACCAGACTTCCAGGCCCAAGAGGCCACACAGTCATGCCCAGCAAAGTAGCTCTGGGCCTGGGCACACTTGACGCAGTTTGACCCTTTAAATAATACTAAAACCAGACTTCCAGGCCCAAGAGGTCACACAGTCAGGCCCAGCAAAGTAGCTCTGGGCCTGGGCACACTTCATGCAGTTTGACCCTTTAAATAAAACTAGAAACAGACTTCCTGGCCCAAGAGGTCACACAGTCATGCCCAGCAAAGTAGCTCTGGGCCTGGGCACACTTCACGCAGTTTGACCATTTAAATAAAACTAGAAACAGACTTCCAGGCCCAAGAGGTCACACAGTCATGCCCAGCAAAGTAGCTCTGGGCCTGGGCACACTTCACGCAGTTTGACCCTTTAGATAATACTACAACCAGACTTCCAGGCCCAAGAGGTCACACAGTCATGCCCAGCAAAGTAGCTCTGGGCCTGGGCACACTTGACGCAGTTTGACCCTTTAAATAATACTAAAACCAGACTTCCAGGCCCAAGAGGTCACACAGTCAGGCCCAGCAAAGTAGCTCTGGGCCTGGGCACACTTCACGCAGTTTGACCCTTTAGATAATACTACAACCAGACTTCCAGGCCCAAGAGTTCACACAGTCATGCCCAGCAAAGTAGCTCTGGGCCTGCGCACACTTCACACAGTTTGACCCTTTGACCATTTTTGGCAGATTTCACCACGTTATTACGAACGTGGATACGTTATCTTAGAATTATAAGCAGTGTGAGATGTGAAGCTAAGTGAAGCACATGTGCAGAATTTCTAACAATAGCCTGTTTTGTATAGCCTGGCTAACTGACCAATCAGTGAAATGAAATGTGGTTGCTGAGCCTGTTGCAGCTGGGTCAATTTAATTTGGTTTCATTGTGTTTAATTTTAAACTCAGCTGCGTGCCATAAGACACAAGTTTATCTGATCATTTTTTGTTTTAATGCCGACTTAACCTAGCCATGTTTTACAGTTATCTTGAAATAATTAAGGTTCATCGCTAGAGGGTGCTGTTCATCTTTTTTTTTCTTTTTCTTTTTTGTATTATTGATCAGGAAAAAACTATAAAATAGATGAAGTGGACGCAAACCTTGCCTAGCCAAATCATACATGCAGGGCCTAATCAGAATTGCTCATGGGCGTAGCCATATGAGCAAAGGGGGAATCGTGGACAGCATATTAAAGTTGCGCCAGAACTCACAATACTTACCCAAAACTTTTGTTCCAGCTGTCTTGTTTGTGCGCAGCACTCCCCAAAGGGAACCAAGCACGGTGGACAGGACCACACCAAGTCCTGTTAACAACCCACACTGCTGTCAAAATAGAAGGACGAGGAACCTGGGTACATCACACACACTGTAAGAAGGCTCCGACACCAGCCCCAACTCCAAGCAGCAGCACCCCAACAGACTAGGTCGGAACTGTGTTGAGTAGGGTGTTAAAGGCAAGGCCTACCCTTTCGACACTCGGAACCGTCAACCTCTCGCCTCTTGCTGATCCTGCCGACTACACCAATTTCTGTGGTGGAATTTTGAATAAACAGCAAGTCAGACGTGATTAAAAGAGTAATTTAATAAAGAAAATAAGGCATACAAAACACAGCTGTGTGAGAGCTAATGCTCTAAGCAAAAGTTCTAAAGGGGTAGACTGGCTCTGCTCCTTATACCTAAACTTCACATCCTGGAAGGGATGTCCTGTCATCCTGTATACCCATTTCCTGCTCCTTGTTGCACTAAGCACTTCTGCACATATCAGGATGCTCTGTTCCACCAGGACAGACACAGTTTGCTAGATCCTCTTTATCAGGATTAGTCGCACGACACATGCAAGATCACGAAGCAGCTGATTCAACAGTCGTTTTGTTCACACAATATACAAAGACAGAATGTGCAGACTAAACTATTCATATAGGATTACATAGAGAAAGGATTAACATGATTATATATGAATCAAATGATAATACATGATCGAATAATAATTTCCATCACACTAGAAACAGACCTCCAGGCCCAAGAGGTCACACAGTCGTGCCCAGCAAAGTAGTGCTGGGCCAGGGCACACTTCATGCACTTTGTGCCTTTAAATAATACTACAACCAGATTTCCAAGCCCAAGAGGTCACACAGTCATGCCCAGCAAAGTAGCTCTGGGCCTGGGCACACTTCACGCAGTTTGACCCTTTGAATAATACTACAACCAGACTTCCAGGCCCAATAGGTCACACAGTCGTGCCCAACAAAGTAGTGCTGGGCCAGGGCACACTTCATGCACTTTGTGCGTTTAAATAATACTACAGCCAGATTTCCAAGCCCAAGAGGTCACACAGTCATGCCCAGCTAAGTAGCTCTGGGCCTGGGCACAATTCACGCAGTTTGACCCTTTAAATAAAACTAGAAACAGACTTCCTGGCCCAAGAGGTCACACAGTCATACTCAGCAAGGTTGCGTTAAACCTGGGCACACTTCACGCAGTTTGACCATTTAAATAAAACTAGAAACAGACTTCCAGGCCCAAGAGGTCACACAGTCATGCCCAGCAAAGTAGCTCTGGGCCTGGGCACACTTCACGCAGTTTGACCCTTTAGATAATACTACAACCAGACTTCCAGGCCCAAGAGGTCACACAGTCATGCCCAGCAAAGTAGCTCTGGGCCTGCGCACACTTTACGCAGTTTGACCCTTTGACCATTTTTGGCAGATTTCACCACGTTATTACGAACGTGGATACGTTATCTTAGAATTATAAGCAGTGTGAGATGTGAAGCTAAGTGAAGCACATGTGCAGAATTTCTAACAATAGCCTGTTTTGTATAGCCTGGCTAACTGACCAATCAGTGAAATGAAATGTGGTTGCTGAGCCTGTTGCAGCTGGGTCAATTTAATTTGATTTCATTGTGTTTAATTTTAAACTCAGCTGCGTGCCATGAGACACAAGTTTATCTGAGCATTTTTTGTTTTAATGCCGGCTTAACCTAGCCATGTTACAGTTATCTTGAAATAATTAAGGTTCATCGCTAGAGGGTGCTGTTCATCTTTTTTTTCTTTTTCTTTTTTGTATTATTGATCAGGAAAAAACTATAAAATAGATGAGGTGGACGTTTTCTATGTATCATATGGAATTTGAGTAGATGAGTGAATGTTACTATGTAAATGTATAAGAATTTGTGGATAAGATTATTATGAGATTATTTATAATCAAACGACTACACTGTACAACCACATCTTCCTTTTATTTACATATTATACAGATATTTACAGATATTTATATTTTACTTACAGAGCAGCTCCTCATTGGTTCGGCTCAGAAGCTTCTTTTCGATGTCCTCTTTCTCCAGGTACTCCTGCAGGTTAGGCATCTCCTCCGCCAACCGCCTAAGGGGAGAAGAGACGTGGTGTGACGCGTAGCCTGCTGTTAAAGGCTACAGATATAGTACATCTGTGAGGCTAACAGCGCTTATTATATGAAGCCTTATAGAGGTCATATGGAATGATCTCATTCGATCAACCCTAATGTAACCCTTACAAACTTTCATGAACTCATTTGAATAACACTACCATAGCCCTTAAGAATTTTCCTAAAATGTTTTAGGATGTTCTGAACAGAGTATCTCTTAAAGGTTAAATCCCTTGCAGGTCTTAGTCCTGCTCATCCCACATGCTGATGTGTGAGTGAAACAGTGCATAGGTGTAGAGACCTGGACTTGGCGAGATGCAGGCCTATCCTCTCAGTCTGGTGCTATTCTGTTACTAGAGGACCTGAACACGCTTCTCCAACAGCACGTTCTTCTGGGCCTGATGACAACACGCACACACATGCACCCGCACACACACGGGCACACATACAGACATACAGATACTGTTTAATTTCTTCACATCTGTAGATACACTAGCATAAGTTGATATATACGTTTATGAGTTTGATTATGAGCTGATTTCAACTTGACAGGTACAGAGTATATAGTATACATAGAGAGTGCATAGTTTTACCAGGTTGAGTGCTACAGATTCTTGTGATGAAAGGTGACAAACCCAGCGATATGAAGAAAACAAGTACTGGGTTAATCCCTTAAAGGTTTAAAGGAGTCTCCCTTAAAGGTCTTAGTCCTGCTCATACCACATGCTGATGTGTGAGTGAAACAGTGCAGAGGTGTAGAGACCTGGACTTGGCGACATGCAGGTCTTTCCTGGCAATTAGTGCTGCATTCTGCTGCAGGAGAACCAGAACATGCTTCTCCCCACACACACACACGGGCACACATACAGGTGCGCACATATACACAGATACACATTCTGTTTAATTTCTTCACATCTGCAGACTAGAGTAAGCTGAGGGTATAGTGTTAAACCAGGTACTACATAAACAGTATATAGTATATATACAGAGGATATAGTGTTAAACCAGGAACTACTTACAGAGTATATAGTATACATACAGAGTATATAGTTTTACCAAAAGATCATGCTGATCTTTGATCTCCTGGTTCTTTATCTCCAGCACCACTTTCAGACTCATAATGTCCTCCTCTATGGGCTGGTTTAACACACACACACACAAACGTGCACACGCACACACACGCGCACACGCACACACACACGAATCATCACTACAGCCAGTACAATGGAAAGGTGGGAATGTGTACTGAATGTGTACTGACGTTATAAGTGAAAGGTGGAGGTACTGGTGGATGTGTACTGAGACTATAAGGGATCTCTACCTGCAGTGACAGTCTGAGCTTCTCAAGTTCTTCCTCCAGAGATTTCTTCTCCTGTTCACAGGCCATTTTCATATCTGCCAGAGCAAGTATCATTACTGCTGGATATATATATATATATATATATATATATATATATATATATATATATATATATATATATATATATATATATATATATATATATATATATATATACAACACAGATTGTATATACTACATAATTACTACTGGATATATAAAATATAATATATATAGTACTATACATATATTAGTATCACTTTTATTGGAGCCTAAAGGCTAACATTCATTATTAGTTATGTTAGTATTATTGCATTTCCATAGTACTTACTCTTGATGGACCTGTTATGCTCCTCCTCCTCCTGCTGTTTCTGCAGGAGCTCTGTCTCCTCCTGCTGTTTGTGTTTCAGCATCTCCTGAAGAACCTGCAGCTCCGTCTGCTTCTGCAACCTCAACTCCTTCAGCTGCTCCAACAAACCGTTCTCCAACTCCTGCTTCTCACACCGCAAACACTCCAATCAGGCCACAGGCCCCACTACTGACACAGAACCACACACACACACACACACACAAAGAGAGACAAACAGAAAGACACATAGACATATGAAATTAGAAAGCCATATAGTGTAGAAATAGATTGATGTTATTCAGGGACCTCATTTATAAAACTTTGTGGATTCCAAAATGAAAGTGTGTGTATTCTGCACAAATAACAGGAAATGGCATATACCCCCCCAAAAATTAGATTTCTAAAGCCTCGAATATGAATTATTGGGAGATAGAGGCGACAGTGCAGCGCTAAAGACAAAAAAGGAATTTTAACCACAGGTATGAGTGGCAGCACCAGCAACCGCAGGTGTGAGTGGCATTATATTTACATTTACCCTCCACATCCTTTGTGTCTGTGTATTCGTCCTCGATGCGTCCAGCACACCATCTCCAGAAACGCCTCATTTTTCCTCTGTCCTCTTCAGTGTCTTTCCACAGACTGATCTGTAAAGGTGTTCATGGGATTCCCCTCACGTGTGACATTGGGCCACAGGACATATGGGGTTCTAAAGTTCCAAGAGTGTAGATGAGTTGTTTTTCTTTGAATTTCCTAATTTCATTGACTCTACCTCAACCTGGATTGATTAACCATGTACGGCTCACCGGAGACTGTGATACATATAACATCCCAAAGTGTACTTAATTCTGAGCAAAATCTAACTAGCCTCATTACTGCTGAACTATGAGGGGCCATTTAGGGAGAAATCAGGGAAACACTACTTGTACATACATATGAAACATTTTCACATAAATAGCCTACTACTTACATTTGTGTATAATAATTTAAACTTGCATATACACGCACTTGCCCACTCAATCCCTGGTGCGTAAACATAGGGTTGCACTATGCTTATGTTGGTATGGGGGTGTCTGTGTGTATATAACCATTTTCAGTGCGCCCGGAAGTCATTTCATTGTAATTTCAAGGCAGATATTTAACATGTGTACAGTGCGTATAATAGACAGAGGAAGACTGTTGAACTATTAATATTAGGACAGTTATTGACATTTGTGTAATAAGTAGTGCTTCTCTTAATGACAAATGTAACTGTTTTCCCATATAGAATTGTGTGCTTTATATTGTTTGGAAGAACTTTTTCTTCTCATTTAGAAATATGTGGACTAAGTGCTCAGATTGTCTTATTATTTATTATGCTCAGTCTTTCATTGCGTATAATTTTAAACTCAGCTGCGTGCCATAAGACACAAGTTAATCTGAGCCTTTTTTGTTCTAACGCCGACTTAACCTAGCCATGTTTTACAGTTATCTTGAAATAATTGAGGTTCATCGCTAGAGGGTGGTGTTCATCTTTTTTTCTTTTCTTTTTTTGTATTATTGTTTAGGGAAAAACTATAAAATAGATGAGGTGGACGTTTTCTATGTATCATATGGAATTTGAGTATATGAGTGAATGTTACTATGTAAATGTATAAGAATTTGTGGATAAAATTATTATGAGATTATTTATAATCAAACAACTACACTATACAACCACATCTTCCTTTTATTTACATATTATACAGATATTTACATTTTATTTACAGAGCAGCTCCTCATTGGTTCGGCTCAGAAGCTTCTTTTCGATGTCCTCTTTCTCCAGGTACTCCTGCAGATTAGGCATCTCCTCCGACAACCGCCTGAGGGCAGAAGAGACGTGGTGTGAATCGTAGCCTGCTGTTAAAAGCTACAGATATAGTACATCTGTGAGGTTAACAGAGGCTAACAACCCCTGAACAGACTTTCTACTCCCAAGGGGCCCAGAGATATTTACCAATAAAGTGCTACGCTCCAGACGGATGAGCGAGAAGCGCATGCGCAATTGCAACGAATTGGAGGAGGAAGTTTAAACAAACGCGCTGACTTTGAATACTCACATCTAGGCCGGGCCAGGTCCAAATGGCCTGCAACTCGGTGCGCATCACCTCCATGACTGTCCCTAACGAACGCCACCTGCCACGCATTCGTCCCATCCCTGGCGGCTTTAAAAAATCGTAGCGTGAAAACGGTGGGTCCGATCCGCGTGCCACTCGAAGTCGATTACAGGGGAGATGCAGCCCTTTCCAAAGAGCCCTGAACAGACTTTCTACTCCGACGTCCATCGCTAGCACCGGCTGAAAGCTGAGTTCCAGAGCTTTTCAACGAGCCCCCGTGCGTCTCTCTTCTCCAAAGTAGCGGAGATATATGAAAGGATAAAAGGGGAAAAGAATAAAATGCGCACCGGTTTCAAATTCGCAGGCTACCTGCGCTGAAGGCGTGGAAAACGAGCACGTGACCGAAAGGCTTCCGTACCCGATGGGTCCAGCTCTCGTGCCCAGTTGGTTGCTCGAAGGCTGTGCATATTCGATGCTGCACGGCCCCTGGGGCTCATGTTTTCAAGGGTCGAAGTGCGCACGTGCCGATGACCGGCAACCTAGCTCCGTGCCTGGGCACAATTCGGGCACTTTGATCCCCTTCAAGTGAATGGATAGATGGGAAAAAACATACTGCCAGGCCCACCGTGTCACATCAACCATGCAGGGCAAAGTGGCTTCGTCCCTGGGCACACTTTCTTGTGATTTGAGCCTTTAAATAATACAGGATCCAGACTTCCAATGCTCTCTAAATCACATGCCCGGCAAAGTAGCCTTAAACCTGGACACACAATGGAGACCATTTGACCTGTTAAATCATACTACAACCAGACTTCCAGGCCCACCAGGTCACACAGTCATGCCCAGCAAAGGAGCTCTGGGCCTGGGCACACTTCACGCAGTTTGACCCTTTAAATAATACTACAACCAGACTTCCAGGCCCAAGAGGTCACACAGTCATGCCCAGCAAAGTAGCTCTGGGCCTGGGCACACTTCACGCAGTTTTACCGTTTAAATAAAACTAGAAACAGACTTCCTGGCCCAAGAGGTCACACAGTCATGCCCAGCAAAGTAGTGCTGGGCCAGGGCACACTTCATGCACTTTGTGCCTTTAAATAATACTATAACCAGACTTCCAAACCCAAGAGGTCACAGAGTCATGCCCAGCAAAGTCGCTATGGGCCTGGGCAGACCATGCAGTTTGACCCTTTAACCAAAACTAGAAAGAGACCTCCAAGCCCAGGAGGTCACAGAATCATACCCAGTAAAGTAGCTAGCTAGCTATCCAGCTACCGGAAGCACGGTTAACAGTGCAGCCGGTAGCTAGCTAGCTAGCTAGCAGCTCAGTAACCGTACAAATTCGCTTGCTGCTGAAAACTGTCAAGTTGTATTTATAGCTTTCATTTTAGTTCTCTCAGCTTATTTATTTGTTTTTGTTTTTTTTAGGGAAGTTCAATAATTTCTTAGAAATCTTGGAACATTTTGCCAGTTGGCTTCTAGGAAAGCCTTTCTGCGCACAGACAATAAACACAACCCAGAATTCCTCAAACAGGAATGAATCTACTAATTTACAACACGGTTTAGTAACATTTCAGGCACATGAGTGGAGGAACTAGCAAATTCTAAATGATGAAATCGAAGCTGATAAAAATCCATGAAAATTTAAACTGGTCATGAAAAAATGCTTGTGAATTGAAAATGTAAGTGATCGTTATCTGGAAAAGAAAGGATTAAAACAGTCTTGATTTGATACATTTTAAAAAATGAAATATCAAGTTTTATCATTCGTGACCAAGGGAGTTTCTATGAGGGTGTAAACAACAAACGCATGTAAACTAAAAACTACAGTGGCATATAATTAAATAATTTGAGTAACTTTGTGTCACGTCATTTAACGTTTAACTCAAGCCATTTTTGTTACCGGACTCTTATCACTTAACATTAGTAACTGTTTTAGTTGCCTTGTTTATCCAATAACATTCATTAATTAATCAATCGTTTAACCCAAGCAATTTTCATTACTTCCGCCTCTCGAGGCAAAATGTCAATCAGAACGTTGCGCCCGCAAACTTCAAATAAACGATAAATAAGGCGAGTAATAAAAATGGATAAAGTTGAAAGATAAGTTGATTAAACTTGAGTCAAATAAAACTACTTATCAGTCAAAGCGTCAATTCATATGCATTTTATTGACTCTAAATTTAATTTACGTGCATTTTAATCAGCCATATTTTTGATGTACAGACCTGAGTTTTGTCGTTGAAGAGAATAAAAGAATCCGTCGTGTAAACTTACGCCATCTGCAGGCTGAGATGGTGTTGGCGTGACCCGGATGTGACATTTGCCAAGCTGATGACATATCGCGATATTAATTGTGAGATTTCCTTACCATCTTTGCTCTTCGCAGAAGGGCACTGTGCGGCCGAACAGCGTAAGGAGTGGACTCCTTGGTAGACGTTTCGACCAGTGTTTCGCCCGATTTTACTACAAAGGTGTGAGGAATGTTTTCTTGGCACACCATGGGTCCTCTGAAATCGGTAGACATTTGAACAGAAGGGCTTACCTATGTATTGTGACCAAGTGCATCCCTTCATGCAGCTGCTTAAATTATGGCAGAAGGACACTTTCAACAAGACAAGAAACCCTGCCGCAAGGGTTGTATAATCACGGATTTGTTCCAGTATCAAGACAGCAAATTTTCAATGTTTCCCTGGCCTTCACAGTCCCCAGATCTTAATCCTATAGAACATCCCTGGGTAAAGGTATAAAACAGCAGTTTAGAACATGTCAGTCCCTCCATGTAATTTGAGAGAAAATATCCTATGAAGATTGGACCAAGATTCCTGCCGAGTATTTTCAGCGCATAGTGCTGTGCCAGAAAGAATTGCTGCAGTTCTGGAGGCCAAAGAAGGTCCAACATGCTATTAAATGGGTGTACTTAAGCCAGATACACTGTGTCCTATAATAGGATGTTGCTGGAACGTATGTGGATGTTGTTGGAATGGCCGCAGAGTTGCAGCAGCAGTACAGGTAGTCTGTGATCCTTTCCCCCATCCGAGTGAGTTTGCCCTGTTACACGGGGTCGAGTTATGATGTGAATGTTCAATTACACAGGATGGATTGTGGGCGACGGAACCGAACGGCCTTCAGGATTCAAGTAGAGAAAGGTGAAACTTCTCCAGCCTTTGAGTTAATCACAGGACTATTGCATAGCAATTAGGGATAACAGAACAGCTTTCGGGGGGTTTGGGTGGGGTGCCTTATCCGCCCCTTTAACAGAGTAGTCACAATTCAAATTTCCCTTGTTCCATTGTTTACAAGGCATTATACATGTGGTTTATTTATAGTGCACGGGGTAATATGCAGCGAGTCTGGTCTGTCTGCTTTGGAAGAGAAACATTTGGCCAAAAGAGCAAGACACAGCCAGGAGGATGATTGGTAAGAGCAGATCATAATATGCACCTTAAAGCTGTACACTACAGCTAGGTCCTGTTCCATGACTGCATATATAAATTTACTACTGACATTGTCATTTGTATCTGGCCATTTACAGTGCACTCTTGCTCAATGCAGCACTTGAAGCTGATTTTCCATTGTGTAGTTATTATGTTCAAGAGATGTTTGACCCGGTCAGGGTGACACACTTTAGTGAGGACAGCAGTATCCTAGAGGACACTACAGACAGTGACGGAGACATCTCAGAGCGCGAGGTGAGAGGTTGAGTTTTTTGTTACTCTCTCTACGACATACTTTTCATGCCAGGTACTATTGTCCAGTTCAGCCCAATTTAATTTACTGCCTTGTATTATCATATATAAATTGCTGAACGATATATATATATATATATATATATATATATATATATATATATATATATATATATATATATATATATATATATATATATATATATATATATAGAGGTTGGAAATTGGTTGTGTAAAAATGAATTGTAGGAAATGTTACTTTCAGAATGTTTGTGAGATAAAAAAAAAAAAAAAAAAGATATAATTACTATCCATGGTGGAATTGAATGTGTTGCAGACAACATAGGCAGGGATTAGACTGAAAAATATCAGAGTATTCTTAGTGCCGTTTATTGCTGTTGTCAGAGGTTATGCAGCCATATCCTCCCTAGCAAGTATGACTTCTTCTTCTAACTGTTTGGCCACCTGCAGACACAAGTACCGTGTTGAGCAATACTTAATTACATCTACTCCAAATGCATATTTAATTGCATTGTTAGTATTTATGCAAAACAAGTGTTTGGATTGCCCTGCTCCATTGCAGACTTTCTCACTCTAGCAAATGCGGCTTCCACCTCCTCAATCAGTTGATCCGCATCATTTTCATAGGAAACATCATCATTAGTAAAAGATGTTTGAGGAACAATCTTAAAATTCACATCTGGATCTCGCATCTTTCTGTAAGAATCCAGTGTCAACTGCAACTATGAGGAGAAACAGTGTTAAGCAATATTTAATTACATCTACTTGAAATGCATAGTTCATAGCATTGTGAGAATTTGTGGAAAACAAGTGTTAGGATTGCTCTGCTCCACTGCAGACTTTCTCACTCTAGCAAAGATGGCTTCCACGTCCTCAATATATTTATCCCAGTCATTGTCATGGAAAATCTGAGTCTTTTCAGGAAACATCATGACATTCATATGTGGAGGTTCTGTCTTTTTGGAAGAGTCCAGTTCCACCTGTAGATATGAGTAGAAATATTGTTGACCAGTATTTAAATACATTTAATTGAAATATGACTTTAATTACATTTTGATACATTTGTAATTTATCATTTGTATTGGACTGGAAAGGAAACAAATACAATTTTTTATCGCATATCCATTATCACATAGCCTGCAGGCCTAATGATGTAAAAATGTGCCCCCAAATGTTCAACAGAAATAACAGGACCTGACACACTAAGGTACCGTAGACCCATTCAAATTGTGCTATTGGAACAATAAATTCCAATGCATTCAGTCATTTTAGCTAGTGTTGATTTTGATTCTCGCCACAATTATACTAATAATCAGCGTTACAACTCAGCATGCAAAGTCACCGAACAGTCGACTGTTAATTCTATAGTAAGGAGAATGTAAAACAAACAAACAAAAAACCCACCAACGGTATTTTTTTTCCTGTAACTGACAAAGATTACGTATGCTAAATGTATGTGTCCTAAATATATTCTAAATACATTTACATTAGTGGTTTTAATTAATTTCTCCAACATTTGTTGAAATGCATTTGTAATTTATATTCAGAGACATTTCAGTAAGTACAAGCATTAAATTAGCATCACTGTTCACCATAGCTGTTTTTCCATTTTTTGTGGCTTTTGTCCCTTGCCTCAGTATGGCTTTAAATCATTTGTCTTGGTTCTACTTTACTTACTATGGCTGATTCAGTTGTCTGAGTAGTCAAGTCATTCTTCGTTAAATGGTTTGTTCTAGTATCTGTTTAAAAAGTAACAGAAAATGTCTTATTAGCATTGTATAGATACTTAGAACACTTCTACGTAGATCTCTCTCTCTCAGACACACACACAGTTCATCCAAGTGGTGGCTGTGGTCAGAACTTACCCTTAAAGAAGTCATCATCTGAGGTGGAGTTCCTTCTATTAACACCCTTCCGACAACAGCAAGTGAAGAATAGCACAAGTTGTGTGAATGTTCTGGCAGGGATCTGGGCTCGTGTCTTTTCATTTTTCTTCTTCCTATATTGACCAAATATCCCATGGTTTTCCTTTTCATACTTCTCAGAAGGAACAGGTTCCTTGCATCTTGGATTACAGTAGTAACTACTGGACAGACCCATAATAAATTTTGTTTTGAAAATCCAACTGTAACCGGCACTACTTGATAACAGAAGAGATCGTTTGGGTAAAACAGAAATGTGATCTGTAGACTAAAATTGGTTCACAGAAATTGCTCATTTGAAAAATCTGTTCTTTGACTACATCATAATTGCATAATTGATGCGGATGCATTATGACATCGCACGTCACGTCTGCAATAGATTTAGATTTACACCAACTTTAAAGAGAAAATGATGATTAGCAAATGTAGTTGCTAGTGATTGTCTAGTGATTGCAAGCAACGACTATTCGTGCTCTGCATTCTTGCGTATTTATTTATGCTAGGCTGTACATAACGCAGCCTTAAAAACATGGGATAGAAATCCCCATGTAACACAATTCAGGTTCTGTCCAAATACATGGCTAGCTAGCAAGTTATTTTACAATCCCATTTAGCACATATATCGCCACGAATGTCCTGAACAAAACACGCTGTACCTAATCCCCATAAATGACATATCTCTCACTGAATAAAAACTTGTATGCTTCAACAGTATACAGTGGGAGAAATGGCGATCACCTTTAAAAGGATTTCTTACTGTAGGCCTATTATAAACAACATGGAGGAAATTAAAATAAAAATACTTCAGTTAGACCGTGGACACAGGCTGCTAATAAATCAAGTAAATGAAACTGGATGGACTGCTTAATTATGTAACAACACAACATTTATGGTGACGAGGATGTTTCACACATACACTCTTAAGTGATGCTGACCTCAATATCCACATTTCACATTGTTACTGTACCACTGTAGATGAACCTAAACCTCACATTCTCGTCACGTTGATAAGCTTTTTGAAAGTTCCGCTCTGCACGTCTCTGAAAAGCAGGCGAGTTCATCTCCTGGAAACATAAAAGCATGACACTAATGTAAATCTTTCACTTTGTTCTTATATGCGAGTTGTCAATAATTCAAAATTCTTGTTAAAACTGTGGAACTCTGTTGCAGCTCACTCTCTCTGTTTTGCATTGCCAGATCGCTGAACAGGAGCATGTCCGGCTTTGACACACGTGCCCTGCGCTGACCAGTACCGCCAGCAACCACAACACGTGGAGACGTAATCCTCTTTAACTACTTGTCCTTCCTCCATGTATATACACTCCAAACTCCAGTTTAGAGTGGTTAATGGCACTTACGCCAGCACACTGTACCGGTTTGATCACCTGTAGTCAGAGATGCACGGACCCGTTGGTGCGTATGCGTAACTCGGAGCGGGTGCTGCTCTCCAAGGTTATGCTGCTGCTTACTGTCACTCTCTCACGAGCACAAGTCCTCGTCTACTTTAACAAGGCTAAGTCACTGATAATGTAATAACAAACATGTTTGACAAAATACTAGGTCATGGTTTGCAGTCTAAAGTCCTTCTGACTTGCTGAGAGTTAGCCTGATTTGATTTAGCTTGTTCTTAACCTTTGTTTAGTATGTTACATAAAAGCTCATGGAAATATTTCAGATGTAACATAAATGTACCTGACCATTTTCACTGAAAGAGACTGGTAGCTACAGGATTACATGAAGCTACAATCAGAATCGATTTCTAGTCACCGAGCATTATTGTTGTGAATAATTAGAATTTAAATTAATTCATATTTTGTTAATTATGTAAATAAGTTACAATCTTGGAAGATAGTTTGCATTCTGTTTCTATATGACAGTTATATATTTTTTTGTTTGTTTGTTTGTTTTCTTAGTGTAAATCATGATCTTATAGTTTGTTTTCTAAGTGTGTTTCCAAATTGCCTTTGACTGCTGTATGCCTAATTGCAGCATTTAACCCCTCATTTCGTCTCTAATTTTTGACATGTACTCTTGTCTTGCATAAGTGGAAAGTCGATCAGCCCCCGTTTAAAAATGGTGAGCTTTTACTGTCACGTTAATAACATCACGCACGCGCACACCTAATGCTTTGACTGTCCTGCACTTTAAATATCTTCTGCACATAATGGAGGGTGTGCATAGTTACCAGTTCCCTTCGTGCAAAAGGGTTGTCTTAGGTTACTGTAAAGTCTAACGCACATTTGGAATCCTTTCTTTTGCTGAGATGTTACTAGCTCACATGATACTCAAAAATGAGCACAATCATCGAAATGCGGACATCATTGGGTACAGGGGTGCCTAGCCATAGTCATGAATAACTGAATATAAAAGGCTGAACAATCTACTATAAGCAATTGCATATTTCATTAGGTTTTTGTTTTTTTTTAATAGGCTGTAGTAACTTCAGGAGCTCAGGCAGGGGAACATTAATATTTATGAGTGGCTATGCCACACCCACTGAAATAAAAGCTGAGGATGTCATTGCAGAGGTAGGAGAAGCCAGAGCAGAATATTACAGAATATTACATTATTACATTGCTTGAATAGTGGCTCTGTCTGCCCTGGGGGTATTATTGAAACCCAAAGGCTGAAAGGATGGGGAGAGAGAGAGAGAGAGAGAGAGAGAGAGAGAGAGAGAGAGAGAGAGAGCGAGCATGTGTGAACATATTCTTGTCACTGTACGGCTCCTCCCCCCAAACGTCTCCCCGTGTGTGTTTGCGTGTGTTCATCCGTGTGGCCACGCCCCCTTGTGTTTCACGCCTGCTCTTCGTTGTGTTGTTATTGTTTGCGTATATAAGTCCTTTGTGTAAACATTAACGTTGTCAGTGTTTGATCCCACGATAGCCTTAGTGCTACGTTGTCTTCCATGTCTCTAAATAAACATCGCTGTATGCATCACGGCTCCTCTTTTGTATCCTGCCAAGCCTCCCTGCGTTACAATTATGATCAAATTTGATAAAATACTAGGTCATAGTTTGCAGTCTGAAGTATTTTTGACCTGCTGAGAGTTAGCCTGATTTGATTTAGCCTGTTCCTAACCTTTGTTTAGTATGTTGCGTAAAAGCTCATGGAAATATTTCAGATGTAACATACATGTAATTGACCTAGTAGAGCAAAATTACAGAATTGTAAGGAAGAAGTGACGTTCTTGGGGCATATCATTAAGGGAAATACACACGGGCTGTCTCAAAACTGAGCACAAGCCATAATTTTGCTACCTAAACCATAGTGGCATACTCCCCTCTTACTGTTTTAGTCCCACACGCAGTACACCAAATACTGCAGGACCAAAGAGTGTCACACTTATCAGCCCAATGGTAGCTGAGATACCACACTACCCTCTTAGATATGCCTAATATAACTGTCAAAAGGTGTATAACACTGAACCCAGCTACACTCCTTCCTACGGAGGAGGATGGAGATCCACAAGACTGCACAGCAGTCTTAGCTTAAGTATGTACACCGCAGGTTGATCTCTTTGAAGAAGCCATAAGTAACCCAGACCTATGCCTCTATGTGGATGGGTCAGCAAGCAGGGACGACACAGGGGTCAATAGGGCGGCATACGCGGCAGTAACAGATCATGAAATACTTGAAACAGAAGTATTACCATCCTCCTATTCAGCGCAGGCTGCTGAACCAGTAGCACTGACGGAAGCATGCCAATTAGCTGCAGACAAAACTGTTAATGATTTTGGAGCCATATGGAAACATAGGCAATTCCTGACAAGCTCGGGTAAATATATTAGACATCACCATCTTGCTAGAAGCCATTTTGCTGCCAAAGACAATTGCAGTTGTTAAGTGTGCAGCTCACAGGACTACAGAAGACCAAATCAGCAAGGGGAATAATTTTGTAGATAGAGTAACAAAGGCAGCTGCAACTAACACCGCTGTGCAAGCAATACAGGAAACCGCTGCTACCCCGCATGCCACATTACGGGAGATTCAGTCAGGGGCTACCGCCACCGAACGCACCAGGTGGAGACAACTAGACTGCGCAGTGTACGATGGTGCTTGGACACACACACCTACGGGCAAACCTTGCCTAGCCAAATCATACATGCAGGGCCTAATCAGAATTGCTCATGGGCGTAGCCATATGAGCAAAGGGGGAATCGTGGACAGCATATTAAAGTTGCGCCAGAACTCACAATACTTACCCAAAACTTTTGTTCCAGCTGTCTTGTTTGTGCGCAGCACTCCCCAAAGGGAACCAAGCACGGTGGACAGGACCACACCAAGTCCTGTTAACAACCCACACTGCTGTCAAAATAGAAGGACGAGGAACCTGGGTACATCACACACACTGTAAGAAGGCTCCGACACCAGCCCCAACTCCAAGCAGCAGCACCCCAACAGACTAGGTCGGAACTGTGTTGAGTAGGGTGTTAAAGGCAAGGCCTACCCTTTCGACACTCGGAACCGTCAACCTCTCGCCTCTTGCTGATCCTGCCGACTACACCAATTTCTGTGGTGGAATTTTGAATAAACAGCAAGTCAGACGTGATTAAAAGAGTAATTTAATAAAGAAAATAAGGCATACAAAACACAGCTGTGTGAGAGCTAATGCTCTAAGCAAAAGTTCTAAAGGGGTAGACTGGCTCTGCTCCTTATACCTAAACTTCACATCCTGGAAGGGATGTCCTGTCATCCTGTATACCCATTTCCTGCTCCTTGTTGCACTAAGCACTTCTGCACATATCAGGATGCTCTGTTCCACCAGGACAGACACAGTTTGCTAGATCCTCTTTATCAGGATTAGTCGCACGACACATGCAAGATCACGAAGCAGCTGATTCAGCAGTCGTTTTGTTCACACAATATACAAACACAGAATGTGCAGACTAAACTATTCATATAGGATTACATAGAAAAAGGATTAACATGATTATATATGAATCACATGATAATACATGATCGAATAATAATTTCCATCACACTAGAAACAGACCTCCAGGCCCAAGAGGTCACACAGTCGTGCCCAGCAAAGTAGTGCTGGGCCAGGGCACACTTCATACACTTTGTGCCTTTAAATAATACTACAACCAGATTTCCAAGCCCAAGAGGTCACACAGTCATGCCCAGCAAAGTAGCTCTGGGCCTGGGCACACTTCACGCAGTTTGACCCTTTGAATAATACTACAACCAGACTTCCAGGCCCAATAGGTCACACAGTCGTGCCCAACAAAGTAGTGCTGGGCCAGGGCACACTTCATGCACTTTGTGCGTTTAAATAATACTACAGCCAGATTTCCAAGCCCAAGAGGTCACACAGTCATGCCCAGCTAAGTAGCTCTGGGCCTGGGCACAATTCACGCAGTTTGACCCTTTAAATAAAACTAGAAACAGACTTCCTGGCCCAAGAGGTCACACAGTCATACTCAGCAAGGTTGCGTTAAACCTGGGCACACTTCACGCAGTTTGACCATTTAAATAAAACTAGAAACAGACTTCCAGGCCCAAGAGGTCACACAGTCATGCCCAGCAAAGTAGCTCTGGGCCTGGGCACACTTCACGCAGTTTGACCCTTTAGATAATACTACAACCAGACTTCCAGGCCCAAGAGGCCACACAGTCATGCCCAGCAAAGTAGCTCTGGGCCTGGGCACACTTGACGCAGTTTGACCCTTTAAATAATACTAAAACCAGACTTCCAGGCCCAAGAGGTCACACAGTCAGGCCCAGCAAAGTAGCTCTGGGCCTGGGCACACTTCATGCAGTTTGACCCTTTAAATAAAACTAGAAACAGACTTCCTGGCCCAAGAGGTCACACAGTCATGCCCAGCAAAGTAGCTCTGGGCCTGGGCACACTTCACGCAGTTTGACCATTTAAATAAAACTAGAAACAGACTTCCAGGCCCAAGAGGTCACACAGTCATGCCCAGCAAAGTAGCTCTGGGCCTGGGCACACTTCACGCAGTTTGACCCTTTAGATAATACTACAACCAGACTTCCAGGCCCAAGAGGTCACACAGTCATGCCCAGCAAAGTAGCTCTGGGCCTGGGCACACTTGACGCAGTTTGACCCTTTGACCATTTTTGGCAGATTTCACCACGTTATTACGAACGTGGATACGTTATCTTAGAATTATAAGCAGTGTGAGATGTGAAGCTAAGTGAAGCACATGTGCAGAATTTCTAACAATAGCCTGTTTTGTATAGCCTGGCTAACTGACCAATCAGTGAAATGAAATGTGGTTGCTGAGCCTGTTGCAGCTGGGTCAATTTAATTTGGTTTCATTGTGTTTAATTTTAAACTCAGCTGCGTGCCATAAGACACAAGTTTATCTGATCATTTTTTGTTTTAATGCCGACTTAACCTAGCCATGTTTTACAGTTATGTTGAAATAATTAAGGTTCATCGCTAGAGGGTGCTGTTCATCTTTTTTTTTCTTTTTCTTTTTTGTATTATTGATCAGGAAAAAACTATAAAATAGATGAAGTGGACGCAAACCTTGCCTAGCCAAATCATACATGCAGGGCCTAATCAGAATTGCTCATGGGCGTAGCCATATGAGCAAAGGGGGAATCGTGGACAGCATATTAAAGTTGCGCCAGAACTCACAATACTTACCCAAAACTTTTGTTCCAGCTGTCTTGTTTGTGCGCAGCACTCCCCAAAGGGAACCAAGCACGGTGGACAGGACCACACCAAGTCCTGTTAACAACCCACACTGCTGTCAAAATAGAAGGACGAGGAACCTGGGTACATCACACACACTGTAAGAAGGCTCCGACACCAGCCCCAACTCCAAGCAGCAGCACCCCAACAGACTAGGTCGGAACTGTGTTGAGTAGGGTGTTAAAGGCAAGGCCTACCCTTTCGACACTCGGAACCGTCAACCTCTCGCCTCTTGCTGATCCTGCCGACTACACCAATTTCTGTGGTGGAATTTTGAATAAACAGCAAGTCAGACGTGATTAAAAGAGTAATTTAATAAAGAAAATAAGGCATACAAAACACAGCTGTGTGAGAGCTAATGCTCTAAGCAAAAGTTCTAAAGGGGTAGACTGGCTCTGCTCCTTATACCTAAACTTCACATCCTGGAAGGGATGTCCTGTCATCCTGTATACCCATTTCCTGCTCCTTGTTGCACTAAGCACTTCTGCACATATCAGGATGCTCTGTTCCACCAGGACAGACACAGTTTGCTAGATCCTCTTTATCAGGATTAGTCGCACGACACATGCAAGATCACGAAGCAGCTGATTCAGCAGTCGTTCTGTTCACACAATATACAAAGACAGAATGTGCAGACTAAACTATTCATATAGGATTACATAGAGAAAGGATTAACATGATTATATATGAATCAAATGATAATACATGATCGAATAATAATTTCCATCACACTAGAAACAGACCTCCAGGCCCAAGAGGTCACACAGTCGTGCCCAGCAAAGTAGTGCTGGGCCAGGGCACACTTCATGCACTTTGTGCCTTTAAATAATACTACAACCAGATTTCCAAGCCCAAGAGGTCACACAGTCATGCCCAGCAAAGTAGCTCTGGGCCTGGGCACACTTCACGCAGTTTGACCCTTTGAATAATACTACAACCAGACTTCCAGGCCCAATAGGTCACACAGTCGTGCCCAACAAAGTAGTGCTGGGCCAGGGCACACTTCATGCACTTTGTGCGTTTAAATAATACTACAGCCAGATTTCCAAGCCCAAGAGGTCACACAGTCATGCCCAGCTAAGTAGCTCTGGGCCTGGGCACAATTCACGCAGTTTGACCCTTTAAATAAAACTAGAAACAGACTTCCTGGCAAGAGGTCACACAGTCATACTCAGCAAGGTTGCGTTAAACCTGGGCACACTTCACGCAGTTTGACCATTTAAATAAAACTAGAAACAGACTTCCAGGCCCAAGAGGTCACACAGTCATGCCCAGCAAAGTAGCTCTGGGCCTGGGCACACTTCACGCAGTTTGACCCTTTAGATAATACTACAACCAGACTTCCAGGCCCAAGAGGTCACACAGTCATGCCCAGCAAAGTAGCTCTGGGCCTGCGCACACTTTACGCAGTTTGACCCTTTGACCATTTTTGGCAGATTTCACCACGTTATTACGAACGTGGATACGTTATCTTAGAATTATAAGCAGTGTGAGATGTGAAGCTAAGTGAAGCACATGTGCAGAATTTCTAACAATAGCCTGTTTTGTATAGCCTGGCTAACTGACCAATCAGTGAAATGAAATGTGGTTGCTGAGCCTGTTGCAGCTGGGTCAATTTAATTTGATTTCATTGTGTTTAATTTTAAACTCAGCTGCGTGCCATGAGACACAAGTTTATCTGAGCATTTTTTGTTTTAATGCCGGCTTAACCTAGCCATGTTTTACAGTTATCTTGAAATAATTAAGGTTCATCGCTAGAGGGTGCTGTTCATCTTTTTTTTCTTTTTCTTTTTTGTATTATTGATCAGGAAAAAACTATAAAATAGATGAGGTGGACGTTTTCTATGTATCATATGGAATTTGAGTAGATGAGTGAATGTTACTATGTAAATGTATAAGAATTTGTGGATAAGATTATTATGAGATTATTTATAATCAAACGACTACACTGTACAACCACATCTTCCTTTTATTTACATATTATACAGATATTTACAGATATTTATATTTTACTTACAGAGCAGCTCCTCATTGGTTCGGCTCAGAAGCTTCTTTTCGATGTCCTCTTTCTCCAGGTACTCCTGCAGGTTAGGCATCTCCTCCGCCAACCGCCTGAGGGCAGAAGAGACGTGGTGTGACGCGTAGCCTGCTGTTAAAGGCTACAGATATAGTACATCTGTGAGGCTAACAGCGCTTATTATATGAAGCCTTATAGAGGTCATATGGAATGATCTCATTCGATCAACCCTAATGTAACCCTTACAAACTTTCATGAACTCATTTGAATAACACTACCATAGCCCTTAAGAATTTTCCTAAAATGTTTTAGGATGTTCTGAACAGAGTATCTCTTAAAGGTTAAATCCCTTGCAGGTCTTAGTCCTGCTCATCCCACATGCTGATGTGTGAGTGAAACAGTGCATAGGTGTAGAGACCTGGACTTGGCGAGATGCAGGCCTATCCTCTCAGTCTGGTGCTATTCTGTTACTAGAGGACCTGAACACGCTTCTCCAACAGCACGTTCTTCTGGGCCTGATGACAACACGCACACACATGCACCCGCACACACACGGGCACACATACAGACATACAGATACTGTTTAATTTCTTCACATCTGTAGATACACTAGCATAAGTTGATATATACGTTTATGAGTTTGATTATGAGCTGATTTCAACTTGACAGGTACAGAGTATATAGTATACATAGAGAGTGCATAGTTTTACCAGGTTGAGTGCTACAGATTCTTGTGATGAAAGGTGACAAACCCAGCGATATGAAGAAAACAAGTACTGGGTTAGTCCCTTAAAGGTTTAAAGGAGTCTCCCTTAAAGGTCTTAGTCCTGCTCATACCACATGCTGATGTGTGAGTGAAACAGTGCAGAGGTGTAGAGACCTGGACTTGGCGACATGCAGGTCTTTCCTGGCAATTAGTGCTGCATTCTGCTGCAGGAGAACCAGAACATGCTTCTCCCCACACACACACACGGGCACACATACAGGTGCGCACATATACACAGATACACATTCTGTTTAATTTCTTCACATCTGCAGACTAGAGTAAGCTGAGGGTATAGTGTTAAACCAGGTACTACATAAACAGTATATAGTATATATACAGAGGATATAGTGTTAAACCAGGAACTACTTACAGAGTATATAGTATACATACAGAGTATATAGTTTTACCAAAAGATCATGCTGATCTTTGATCTCCTGGTTCTTTATCTCCAGCACCACTTTCAGACTCATAATGTCCTCCTCTATGGGCTGGTTTAACACACACACACACAAACGTGCACACGCGCACACGCACACACACACGAATCATCACTACAGCCAGTACAATGGAAAGGCGGGAATGTGTACTGAATGTGTACTGACGTTATAAGTGAAAGGTGGAGGTACTGGTGGATGTGTACTGAGACTATAAGGGATCTCTACCTGCAGTGACAGTCTGAGCTTCTCAAGTTCTTCCTCCAGAGATTTCTTCTCCTGTTCACAGGCCATTTTCATATCTGCCAGAGCAAGTATCATTACTGCTGGATATATATATATATATATATATATATATATATATATATATATATATATATATATATATATATATATATATATATATATACAACACAGATTGTATATACTACATAATTACTACTGGATATATAAAATATAATATATATAGTACTATACATATATTAGTATCACTTTTATTGGAGCCTAAAGGCTAACATTCATTATTAGTTATGTTAGTATTATTGCATTTCCATAGTACTTACTCTTGATGGACCTGTTATGCTCCTCCTCCTCCTGCTGTTTCTGCAGGAGCTCTGTCTCCTCCTGCTGTTTGTGTTTCAGCATCTCCTGAAGAACCTGCAGCTCCGTCTGCTTCTGCAACCTCAACTCCTTCAGCTGCTCCAACAAACCGTTCTCCAACTCCTGCTTCTCACACCGCAAACACTCCAATCGGGCCACAGGCCCCACTACTGACACAGAACCACACACACACACACACACACAAAGAGAGACAAACAGAAAGACACATAGACATATGAAATTAGAAAGCCATATAGTGTAGAAATAGATTGATGTTATTCAGGGACCTCATTTATAAAACTTTGTGGATTCCAAAATGAAAGTGTGTGTATTCTGCACAAATAACAGGAAATGGCATATACCCCCCCAAAAATTAGATTTCTAAAGCCTCGAATATGAATTATTGGGAGATAGAGGCGACAGTGCAGCGCTAAAGACAAAAAAGGAATTTTAACCACAGGTATGAGTGGCAGCACCAGCAACCGCAGGTGTGAGTGGCATTATATTTACATTTACCCTCCACATCCTTTGTGTCTGTGTATTCGTCCTCGATGCGTCCAGCACACCATCTCCAGAAACGCCTCATTTTTCCTCTGTCCTCTTCAGTGTCTTTCCACAGACTGATCTGTAAAGGTGTTCATGGGATTCCCCTCACGTGTGACATTGGGCCACAGGACATATGGGGTTCTAAAGTTCCAAGAGTGTAGATGAGTTGTTTTTCTTTGAATTTCCTAATTTCATTGACTCTACCTCAACCTGGATTGATTAACCATGTACGGCTCACCGGAGACTGTGATACATATAACATCCCAAAGTGTACTTAATTCTGAGCAAAATCTAACTAGCCTCATTACTGCTGAACTATGAGGGGCCATTTAGGGAGAAATCAGGGAAACACTACTTGTACATACATATGAAACATTTTCACATAAATAGCCTACTACTTACATTTGTGTATAATAATTTAAACTTGCATATACACGCACTTGCCCACTCAATCCCTGGTGCGTAAACATAGGGTTGCACTATGCTTATGTTGGTATGGGGGTGTCTGTGTGTATATAACCATTTTCAGTGCGCCCGGAAGTCATTTCATTGTAATTTCAAGGCAGATATTTAACATGTGTACAGTGCGTATAATAGACAGAGGAAGACTGTTGAACTATTAATATTAGGACAGTTATTGACATTTGTGTAATAAGTAGTGCTTCTCTTAATGACAAATGTAACTGTTTTCCCATATAGAATTGTGTGCTTTATATTGTTTGGAAGAACTTTTTCTTCTCATTTAGAAATATGTGGACTAAGTGCTCAGATTGTCTTATTATTTATTATGCTCAGTCTTTCATTGCGTATAATTTTAAACTCAGCTGCGTGCCATAAGACACAAGTTAATCTGAGCCTTTTTTGTTCTAACGCCGACTTAACCTAGCCATGTTTTACAGTTATCTTGAAATAATTGAGGTTCATCGCTAGAGGGTGGTGTTCATCTTTTTTTCTTTTCTTTTTTTGTATTATTGTTTAGGGAAAAACTATAAAATAGATGAGGTGGACGTTTTCTATGTATCATATGGAATTTGAGTATATGAGTGAATGTTACTATGTAAATGTATAAGAATTTGTGGATAAAATTATTATGAGATTATTTATAATCAAACAACTACACTATACAACCACATCTTCCTTTTATTTACATATTATACAGATATTTACATTTTATTTACAGAGCAGCTCCTCATTGGTTCGGCTCAGAAGCTTCTTTTCGATGTCCTCTTTCTCCAGGTACTCCTGCAGATTAGGCATCTCCTCCGACAACCGCCTGAGGGCAGAAGAGACGTGGTGTGAATCGTAGCCTGCTGTTAAAAGCTACAGATATAGTACATCTGTGAGGTTAACAGAGGCTAACAACCCCTGAACAGACTTTCTACTCCCAAGGGGCCCAGAGATATTTACCAATAAAGTGCTACGCTCCAGACGGATGAGCGAGAAGCGCATGCGCAATTGCAACGAATTGGAGGAGGAAGTTTAAACAAACGCGCTGACTTTGAATACTCACATCTAGGCCGGGCCAGGTCCAAATGGCCTGCAACTCGGTGCGCATCACCTCCATGACTGTCCCTAACGAACGCCACCTGCCACGCATTCGTCCCATCCCTGGCGGCTTTAAAAAATCGTAGCGTGAAAACGGTGGGTCCGATCCGCGTGCCACTCGAAGTCGATTACAGGGGAGATGCAGCCCTTTCCAAAGAGCCCTGAACAGACTTTCTACTCCGACGTCCATCGCTAGCACCGGCTGAAAGCTGAGTTCCAGAGCTTTTCAACGAGCCCCCGTGCGTCTCTCTTCTCCAAAGTAGCGGAGATATATGAAAGGATAAAAGGGGAAAAGAATAAAATGCGCACCGGTTTCAAATTCGCAGGCTACCTGCGCTGAAGGCGTGGAAAACGAGCACGTGACCGAAAGGCTTCCGTACCCGATGGGTCCAGCTCTCGTGCCCAGTTGGTAGCTCGAAGGCTGTGCATATTCGATGCTGCACGGCCCCTGGGGCTCATGTTTTCAAGGGTCGAAGTGCGCACGTGCCGATGACCGGCAACCTAGCTCCGTGCCTGGGCACAATTCGGGCACTTTGATCCCCTTCAAGTGAATGGATAGATGGGAAAAAACATACTGCCAGGCCCACCGTGTCACATCAACCATGCAGGGCAAAGTGGCTTCGTCCCTGGGCACACTTTCTTGTGATTTGAGCCTTTAAATAATACAGGATCCAGACTTCCAATGCTCTCTAAATCACATGCCCGGCAAAGTAGCCTTAAACCTGGACACACAATGGAGACCATTTGACCTGTTAAATCATACTACAACCAGACTTCCAGGCCCACCAGGTCACACAGTCATGCCCAGCAAAGGAGCTCTGGGCCTGGGCACACTTCACGCAGTTTTACCGTTTAAATAAAACTAGAAACAGACTTCCTGGCCCAAGAGGTCACACAGTCATGCCCAGCAAAGTAGTGCTGGGCCAGGGCACACTTCATGCACTTTGTGCCTTTAAATAATACTATAACCAGACTTCCAAACCCAAGAGGTCACAGAGTCATGCCCAGCAAAGTCGCTATGGGCCTGGGCAGACCATGCAGTTTGACCCTTTAACCAAAACTAGAAAGAGACCTCCAAGCCCAGGAGGTCACAGAATCATACCCAGTAAAGTAGCTAGCTAGCTATCCAGCTACCGGAAGCACGGTTAACAGTGCAGCCGGTAGCTAGCTAGCTAGCTAGCAGCTCAGTAACCGTACAAATTCGCTTGCTGCTGAAAACTGTCAAGTTGTATTTATAGCTTTCGTTTTAGTTCTCTCAGCTTACTTATTTGTTTTTGTTTTTTTTAGGGAAGTTCAATAATTTCTTAGAAATCTTGGAACATTTTGCCAGTTGGCTTCTAGGAAAGCCTTTCTGCGCACAGACAATAAACACAACCCAGAATTCCTCAAACAGGAATGAATCTACTAATTTACAACACGGTTTAGTAACATTTCAGGCACATGAGTGGAGGAACTAGCAAATTCTAAATGATGAAATCGAAGCTGATAAAAATCCATGAAAATTTAAACTGGTCATGAAAAAATGCTTGTGAATTGAAAATGTAAGTGATCGTTATCTGGAAAAGAAAGGATTAAAACAGTCTTGATTTGATACATTTTAAAAAATGAAATATCAAGTTTTATCATTCGTGACCAAGGGAGTTTCTATGAGGGTGTAAACAACAAACGCATGTAAACTAAAAACTACAGTGGCATATAATTAAATAATTTGAGTAACTTTGTGTCACGTCATTTAACGTTTAACTCAAGCCATTTTTGTTACCGGACTCTTATCACTTAACATTAGTAACTGTTTTAGTTGCCTTGTTTATCCAATAACATTCATTAATTAATCAATCGTTTAACCCAAGCAATTTTCATTACTTCCGCCTCTCGAGGCAAAATGTCAATCAGAACGTTGCGCCCGCAAACTTCAAATAAACGATAAATAAGGCGAGTAATAAAAATGGATAAAGTTGAAAGATAAGTTGATTAAACTTGAGTCAAATAAAACTACTTATCAGTCAAAGCGTCAATTCATATGCATTTTATTGACTCTAAATTTAATTTACGTGCATTTTAATCAGCCATATTTTTGATGTACAGACCTGAGTTTTGTCGTTGAAGAGAATAAAAGAATCCGTCGTGTAAACTTACGCCATCTGCAGGCTGAGATGGTGTTGGCGTGACCCGGATGTGACATTTGCCAAGCTGATGACATATCGCGATATTAATTGTGAGATTTCCTTACCATCTTTGCTCTTCGCAGAAGGGCACTGTGCGGCCGAACAGCGTAAGGAGTGGACTCCTTGGTAGACGTTTCGACCAGTGTTTCGCCCGATTTTACTACAAAGGTGTGAGGAATGTTTTCTTGGCACACCATGGGTCCTCTGAAATCGGTAGACATTTGAACAGAAGGGCTTACCTATGTATTGTGACCAAGTGCATCCCTTCATGCAGCTGCTTAAATTATGGCAGAAGGACACTTTCAACAAGACAAGAAACCCTGCCGCAAGGGTTGTATAATCACGGATTTGTTCCAGTATCAAGACAGCAAATTTTCAATGTTTCCCTGGCCTTCACAGTCCCCAGATCTTAATCCTATAGAACATCCCTGGGTAAAGGTATAAAACAGCAGTTTAGAACATGTCAGTCCCTCCATGTAATTTGAGAGAAAATATCCTATGAAGATTGGACCAAGATTCCTGCCGAGTATTTTCAGCGCATAGTGCTGTGCCAGAAAGAATTGCTGCAGTTCTGGAGGCCAAAGAAGGTCCAACATGCTATTAAATGGGTGTACTTAAGCCAGATACACTGTGTCCTATAATAGGATGTTGCTGGAACGTATGTGGATGTTGTTGGAATGGCCGCAGAGTTGCAGCAGCAGTACAGGTAGTCTGTGATCCTTTCCCCCATCCGAGTGAGTTTGCCCTGTTACACGGGGTCGAGTTATGATGTGAATGTTCAATTACACAGGATGGATTGTGGGCGACGGAACCGAACGGCCTTCAGGATTCAAGTAGAGAAAGGTGAAACTTCTCCAGCCTTTGAGTTAATCACAGGACTATTGCATAGCAATTAGGGATAACAGAACAGCTTTCGGGGGGTTTGGGTGGGGTGCCTTATCCGCCCCTTTAACAGAGTAGTCACAATTCAAATTTCCCTTGTTCCATTGTTTACAAGGCATTATACATGTGGTTTATTTATAGTGCACGGGGTAATATGCAGCGAGTCTGGTCTGTCTGCTTTGGAAGAGAAACATTTGGCCAAAAGAGCAAGACACAGCCAGGAGGATGATTGGTAAGAGCAGATCATAATATGCACCTTAAAGCTGTACACTACAGCTAGGTCCTGTTCCATGACTGCATATATAAATTTACTACTGACATTGTCATTTGTATCTGGCCATTTACAGTGCACTCTTGCTCAATGCAGCACTTGAAGCTGATTTTCCATTGTGTAGTTATTATGTTCAAGAGATGTTTGACCCGGTCAGGGTGACACACTTTAGTGAGGACAGCAGTATCCTAGAGGACACTACAGACAGTGACGGAGACATCTCAGAGCGCGAGGTGAGAGGTTGAGTTTTTTGTTACTCTCTCTACGACATACTTTTCATGCCAGGTACTATTGTCCAGTTCAGCCCAATTTAATTTACTGCCTTGTATTATCATATATAAATTGCTGAACGATATATATATATATATATATATATATATATATATATATATATATATATATATATATATATATATATATATATATATATAGAGGTTGGAAATTGGTTGTGTAAAAATGAATTGTAGGAAATGTTACTTTCAGAATGTTTGTGAGATAAAAAAAAAAAAAAAAAAGATATAATTACTATCCATGGTGGAATTGAATGTGTTGCAGACAACATAGGCAGGGATTAGACTGAAAAATATCAGAGTATTCTTAGTGCCGTTTATTGCTGTTGTCAGAGGTTATGCAGCCATATCCTCCCTAGCAAGTATGACTTCTTCTTCTAACTGTTTGGCCACCTGCAGACACAAGTACCGTGTTGAGCAATACTTAATTACATCTACTCCAAATGCATATTTAATTGCATTGTTAGTATTTATGCAAAACAAGTGTTTGGATTGCCCTGCTCCATTGCAGACTTTCTCACTCTAGCAAATGCGGCTTCCACCTCCTCAATCAGTTGATCCGCATCATTTTCATAGGAAACATCATCATTAGTAAAAGATGTTTGAGGAACAATCTTAAAATTCACATCTGGATCTCGCATCTTTCTGTAAGAATCCAGTGTCAACTGCAACTATGAGGAGAAACAGTGTTAAGCAATATTTAATTACATCTACTTGAAATGCATAGTTCATAGCATTGTGAGAATTTGTGGAAAACAAGTGTTAGGATTGCTCTGCTCCACTGCAGACTTTCTCACTCTAGCAAAGATGGCTTCCACGTCCTCAATATATTTATCCCAGTCATTGTCATGGAAAATCTGAGTCTTTTCAGGAAACATCATGACATTCATATGTGGAGGTTCTGTCTTTTTGGAAGAGTCCAGTTCCACCTGTAGATATGAGTAGAAATATTGTTGACCAGTATTTAAATACATTTAATTGAAATATGACTTTAATTACATTTTGATACATTTGTAATTTATCATTTGTATTGGACTGGAAAGGAAACAAATACAATTTTTTATCGCATATCCATTATCACATAGCCTGCAGGCCTAATGATGTAAAAATGTGCCCCCAAATGTTCAACAGAAATAACAGGACCTGACACACTAAGGTACCGTAGACCCATTCAAATTGTGCTATTGGAACAATAAATTCCAATGCATTCAGTCATTTTAGCTAGTGTTGATTTTGATTCTCGCCACAATTATACTAATAATCAGCGTTACAACTCAGCATGCAAAGTCACCGAACAGTCGACTGTTAATTCTATAGTAAGGAGAATGTAAAACAAACAAACAAAAAACCCACCAACGGTATTTTTTTTCCTGTAACTGACAAAGATTACGTATGCTAAATGTATGTGTCCTAAATATATTCTAAATACATTTACATTAGTGGTTTTAATTAATTTCTCCAACATTTGTTGAAATGCATTTGTAATTTATATTCAGAGACATTTCAGTAAGTACAAGCATTAAATTAGCATCACTGTTCACCATAGCTGTTTTTCCATTTTTTGTGGCTTTTGTCCCTTGCCTCAGTATGGCTTTAAATCATTTGTCTTGGTTCTACTTTACTTACTATGGCTGATTCAGTTGTCTGAGTAGTCAAGTCATTCTTCGTTAAATGGTTTGTTCTAGTATCTGTTTAAAAAGTAACAGAAAATGTCTTATTAGCATTGTATAGATACTTAGAACACTTCTACGTAGATCTCTCTCTCTCAGACACACACACAGTTCATCCAAGTGGTGGCTGTGGTCAGAACTTACCCTTAAAGAAGTCATCATCTGAGGTGGAGTTCCTTCTATTAACACCCTTCCGACAACAGCAAGTGAAGAATAGCACAAGTTGTGTGAATGTTCTGGCAGGGATCTGGGCTCGTGTCTTTTCATTTTTCTTCTTCCTATATTGACCAAATATCCCATGGTTTTCCTTTTCATACTTCTCAGAAGGAACAGGTTCCTTGCATCTTGGATTACAGTAGTAACTACTGGACTGACCCATAATAAATTTTGTTTTGAAAATCCAACTGTAACCGGCACTACTTGATAACAGAAGAGATCGTTTGGGTAAAACAGAAATGTGATCTGTAGACTAAAATTGGTTCACAGAAATTGCTCATTTGAAAAATCTGTTCTTTGACTACATCATAATTGCATAATTGATGCGGATGCATTATGACATCGCACGTCACGTCTGCAATAGATTTAGATTTACACCAACTTTAAAGAGAAAATGATGATTAGCAAATGTAGTTGCTAGTGATTGTCTAGTGATTGCAAGCAACGACTATTCGTGCTCTGCATTCTTGCGTATTTATTTATGCTAGGCTGTACATAACGCAGCCTTAAAAACATGGGATAGAAATCCCCATGTAACACAATTCAGGTTCTGTCCAAATACATGGCTAGCTAGCAAGTTATTTTACAATCCCATTTAGCACATATATCGCCACGAATGTCCTGAACAAAACACGCTGTACCTAATCCCCATAAATGACATATCTCTCACTGAATAAAAACTTGTATGCTTCAACAGTATACAGTGGGAGAAATGGCGATCACCTTTAAAAGGATTTCTTACTGTAGGCCTATTATAAACAACATGGAGGAAATTAAAATAAAAATACTTCAGTTAGACCGTGGACACAGGCTGCTAATAAATCAAGTAAATGAAACTGGATGGACTGCTTAATTATGTAACAACACAACATTTATGGTGACGAGGATGTTTCACACATACACTCTTAAGTGATGCTGACCTCAATATCCACATTTCACATTGTTACTGTACCACTGTAGATGAACCTAAACCTCACATTCTCGTCACGTTGATAAGCTTTTTGAAAGTTCCGCTCTGCACGTCTCTGAAAAGCAGGCGAGTTCATCTCCTGGAAACATAAAAGCATGACACTAATGTAAATCTTTCACTTTGTTCTTATATGCGAGTTGTCAATAATTCAAAATTCTTGTTAAAACTGTGGAACTCTGTTGCAGCTCACTCTCTCTGTTTTGCATTGCCAGATCGCTGAACAGGAGCATGTCCGGCTTTGACACACGTGCCCTGCGCTGACCAGTACCGCCAGCAACCACAACACGTGGAGACGTAATCCTCTTTAACTACTTGTCCTTCCTCCATGTATATACACTCAAAACTCCAGTTTAGAGTGGTTAATGGCACTTACGCCAGCACACTGTACCGGTTTGATCACCTGTAGTCAGAGATGCACGGACCCGTTGGTGCGTATGCGTAACTCGGAGCGGGTGCTGCTCTCCAAGGTTATGCTGCTGCTTACTGTCACTCTCTCACGAGCACAAGTCCTCGTCTACTTTAACAAGGCTAAGTCACTGATAATGTAATAACAAACATGTTTGACAAAATACTAGGTCATGGTTTGCAGTCTAAAGTCCTTCTGACTTGCTGAGAGTTAGCCTGATTTGATTTAGCTTGTTCTTAACCTTTGTTTAGTATGTTACATAAAAGCTCATGGAAATATTTCAGATGTAACATAAATGTACCTGACCATTTTCACTGAAAGAGACTGGTAGCTACAGGATTACATGAAGCTACAATCAGAATCGATTTCTAGTCACCGAGCATTATTGTTGTGAATAATTAGAATTTAAATTAATTCATATTTTGTTAATTATGTAAATAAGTTACAATCTTGGAAGATAGTTTGCATTCTGTTTCTATATGACAGTTATATATTTTTTTGTTTGTTTGTTTGTTTTCTTAGTGTAAATCATGATCTTATAGTTTGTTTTCTAAGTGTGTTTCCAAATTGCCTTTGACTGCTGTATGCCTAATTGCAGCATTTAACCCCTCATTTCGTCTCTAATTTTTGACATGTACTCTTGTCTTGCATAAGTGGAAAGTCGATCAGCCCCCGTTTAAAAATGGTGAGCTTTTACTGTCACGTTAATAACATCACGCACGCGCACACCTAATGCTTTGACTGTCCTGCACTTTAAATATCTTCTGCACATAATGGAGGGTGTGCATAGTTACCAGTTCCCTTCGTGCAAAAGGGTTGTCTTAGGTTACTGTAAAGTCTAACGCACATTTGGAATCCTTTCTTTTGCTGAGATGTTACTAGCTCACATGATACTCAAAAATGAGCACAATCATCGAAATGCGGACATCATTGGGTACAGGGGTGCCTAGCCATAGTCATGAATAACTGAATATAAAAGGCTGAACAATCTACTATAAGCAATTGCATATTTCATTAGGTTTTTTTTTTTTTTTAATAGGCTGTAGTAACTTCAGGAGCTCAGGCAGGGGAACATTAATATTTATGAGTGGCTATGCCACACCCACTGAAATAAAAGCTGAGGATGTCATTGCAGAGGTAGGAGAAGCCAGAGCAGAATATTACAGAATATTACATTATTACATTGCTTGAATAGTGGCTCTGTCTGCCCTGGGGGTATTATTGAAACCCAAAGGCTGAAAGGATGGGGAGAGAGAGAGAGAGAGAGAGAGAGAGAGAGAGAGAGAGAGAGAGAGAGCGAGCATGTGTGAACATATTCTTGTCACTGTACGGCTCCTCCCCCCAAACGTCTCCCCGTGTGTGTTTGCTTGTGTGTGTGTGTGTGTGTTCATCCGTGTGGCCACGCCCCCTTGTGTTTCACACCTGCTCTTCGTTGTGTTGTTATTGTTTGCGTATATAAGTCCTTTGTGTAAACATTAACGTTGTCAGTGTTTGATCCCACGATAGCCTTAGTGCTACGTTGTCTTCCATGTCTCTAAATAAACATCGCTGTATGCATCACGGCTCCTCTTTTGTATCCTGCCAAGCCTCCCTGCGTTACAATTATGATCAAATTTGATAAAATACTAGGTCATAGTTTGCAGTCTGAAGTATTTTTGACCTGCTGAGAGTTAGCCTGATTTGATTTAGCCTGTTCCTAACCTTTGTTTAGTATGTTGCGTAAAAGCTCATGGAAATATTTCAGATGTAACATACATGTAATTGACCTAGTAGAGCAAAATTACAGAATTGTAAGGAAGAAGTGACGTTCTTGGGGCATATCATTAAGGGAAATACACACGGGCTGTCTCAAAACTGAGCACAAGCCATAATTTTGCTACCTAAACCATAGTGGCATACTCCCCTCTTACTGTTTTAGTCCCACACGCAGTACACCAAATACTGCAGGACCAAAGAGTGTCACACTTATCAGCCCAATGGTAGCTGAGATACCACACTACCCTCTTAGATATGCCTAATATAACTGTCAAAAGGTGTATAACACTGAACCCAGCTACACTCCTTCCTACGGAGGAGGATGGAGATCCACAAGACTGCACAGCAGTCTTAGCTTAAGTATGTACACCGCAGGTTGATCTCTTTGAAGAAGCCATAAGTAACCCAGACCTATGCCTCTATGTGGATGGGTCAGCAAGCAGGGACGACACAGGGGTCAATAGGGCGGCATACGCGGCAGTAACAGATCATGAAATACTTGAAACAGAAGTATTACCATCCTCCTATTCAGCGCAGGCTGCTGAACCAGTAGCACTGACGGAAGCATGCCAATTAGCTGCAGACAAAACTGTTAATGATTTTGGAGCCATATGGAAACATAGGCAATTCCTGACAAGCTCGGGTAAATATATTAGACATCACCATCTTGCTAGAAGCCATTTTGCTGCCAAAGACAATTGCAGTTGTTAAGTGTGCAGCTCACAGGACTACAGAAGACCAAATCAGCAAGGGGAATAATTTTGTAGATAGAGTAACAAAGGCAGCTGCAACTAACACCGCTGTGCAAGCAATACAGGAAACCGCTGCTACCCCGCATGCCACATTACGGGAGATTCAGTCAGGGGCTACCGCCACCGAACGCACCAGGTGGAGACAACTAGACTGCGCAGTGTACGATGGTGCTTGGACACACACACCTACGGGCAAACCTTGCCTAGCCAAATCATACATGCAGGGCCTAATCAGAATTGCTCATGGGCGTAGCCATATGAGCAAAGGGGGAATCGTGGACAGCATATTAAAGTTGCGCCAGAACTCACAATACTTACCCAAAACTTTTGTTCCAGCTGTCTTGTTTGTGCGCAGCACTCCCCAAAGGGAACCAAGCACGGTGGACAGGACCACACCAAGTCCTGTTAACAACCCACACTGCTGTCAAAATAGAAGGACGAGGAACCTGGGTACATCACACACACTGTAAGAAGGCTCCGACACCAGCCCCAACTCCAAGCAGCAGCACCCCAACAGACTAGGTCGGAACTGTGTTGAGTAGGGTGTTAAAGGCAAGGCCTACCCTTTCGACACTCGGAACCGTCAACCTCTCGCCTCTTGCTGATCCTGCCGACTACACCAATTTCTGTGGTGGAATTTTGAATAAACAGCAAGTCAGACGTGATTAAAAGAGTAATTTAATAAAGAAAATAAGGCATACAAAACACAGCTGTGTGAGAGCTAATGCTCTAAGCAAAAGTTCTAAAGGGGTAGACTGGCTCTGCTCCTTATACCTAAACTTCACATCCTGGAAGGGATGTCCTGTCATCCTGTATACCCATTTCCTGCTCCTTGTTGCACTAAGCACTTCTGCACATATCAGGATGCTCTGTTCCACCAGGACAGACACAGTTTGCTAGATCCTCTTTATCAGGATTAGTCGCACGACACATGCAAGATCACGAAGCAGCTGATTCAGCAGTCGTTTTGTTCACACAATATACAAAGACAGAATGTGCAGACTAAACTATTCATATAGGATTACATAGAAAAAGGATTAACATGATTATATATGAATCACATGATAATACATGATCGAATAATAATTTCCATCACACTAGAAACAGACCTCCAGGCCCAAGAGGTCACACAGTCGTGCCCAGCAAAGTAGTGCTGGGCCAGGGCACACTTCATACACTTTGTGCCTTTAAATAATACTACAACCAGATTTCCAAGCCCAAGAGGTCACACAGTCATGCCCAGCAAAGTAGCTCTGGGCCTGGGCACACTTCACGCAGTTTGACCCTTTGAATAATACTACAACCAGACTTCCAGGCCCAATAGGTCACACAGTCGTGCCCAACAAAGTAGTGCTGGGCCAGGGCACACTTCATGCACTTTGTGCGTTTAAATAATACTACAGCCAGATTTCCAAGCCCAAGAGGTCACACAGTCATGCCCAGCTAAGTAGCTCTGGGCCTGGGCACAATTCACGCAGTTTGACCCTTTAAATAAAACTAGAAACAGACTTCCTGGCCCAAGAGGTCACACAGTCATACTCAGCAAGGTTGCGTTAAACCTGGGCACACTTCACGCAGTTTGACCATTTAAATAAAACTAGAAACAGACTTCCAGGCCCAAGAGGTCACACAGTCATGCCCAGCAAAGTAGCTCTGGGCCTGGGCACACTTCACGCAGTTTGACCCTTTAGATAATACTACAACCAGACTTCCAGGCCCAAGAGGCCACACAGTCATGCCCAGCAAAGTAGCTCTGGGCCTGGGCACACTTGACGCAGTTTGACCCTTTAAATAATACTAAAACCAGACTTCCAGGCCCAAGAGGTCACACAGTCAGGCCCAGCAAAGTAGCTCTGGGCCTGGGCACACTTCATGCAGTTTGACCCTTTAAATAAAACTAGAAACAGACTTCCTGGCCCAAGAGGTCACACAGTCATGCCCAGCAAAGTAGCTCTGGGCCTGGGCACACTTCACGCAGTTTGACCATTTAAATAAAACTAGAAACAGACTTCCAGGCCCAAGAGGTCACACAGTCATGCCCAGCAAAGTAGCTCTGGGCCTGGGCACACTTCACGCAGTTTGACCCTTTAGATAATACTACAACCAGACTTCCAGGCCCAAGAGGTCACACAGTCATGCCCAGCAAAGTAGCTCTGGGCCTGGGCACACTTGACGCAGTTTGACCCTTTAAATAATACTAAAACCAGACTTCCAGGCCCAAGAGGTCACACAGTCAGGCCCAGCAAAGTAGCTCTGGGCCTGGGCACACTTCACGCAGTTTGACCCTTTAGATAATACTACAACCAGACTTCCAGGCCCAAGAGTTCACACAGTCATGCCCAGCAAAGTAGCTCTGGGCCTGCGCACACTTCACACAGTTTGACCCTTTGACCATTTTTGGCAGATTTCACCACGTTATTACGAACGTGGATACGTTATCTTAGAATTATAAGCAGTGTGAGATGTGAAGCTAAGTGAAGCACATGTGCAGAATTTCTAACAATAGCCTGTTTTGTATAGCCTGGCTAACTGACCAATCAGTGAAATGAAATGTGGTTGCTGAGCCTGTTGCAGCTGGGTCAATTTAATTTGGTTTCATTGTGTTTAATTTTAAACTCAGCTGCGTGCCATAAGACACAAGTTTATCTGATCATTTTTTGTTTTAATGCCGACTTAACCTAGCCATGTTTTACAGTTATCTTGAAATAATTAAGGTTCATCGCTAGAGGGTGCTGTTCATCTTTTTTTTTCTTTTTCTTTTTTGTATTATTGATCAGGAAAAAACTATAAAATAGATGAAGTGGACGCAAACCTTGCCTAGCCAAATCATACATGCAGGGCCTAATCAGAATTGCTCATGGGCGTAGCCATATGAGCAAAGGGGGAATCGTGGACAGCATATTAAAGTTGCGCCAGAACTCACAATACTTACCCAAAACTTTTGTTCCAGCTGTCTTGTTTGTGCGCAGCACTCCCCAAAGGGAACCAAGCACGGTGGACAGGACCACACCAAGTCCTGTTAACAACCCACACTGCTGTCAAAATAGAAGGACGAGGAACCTGGGTACATCACACACACTGTAAGAAGGCTCCGACACCAGCCCCAACTCCAAGCAGCAGCACCCCAACAGACTAGGTCGGAACTGTGTTGAGTAGGGTGTTAAAGGCAAGGCCTACCCTTTCGACACTCGGAACCGTCAACCTCTCGCCTCTTGCTGATCCTGCCGACTACACCAATTTCTGTGGTGGAATTTTGAATAAACAGCAAGTCAGACGTGATTAAAAGAGTAATTTAATAAAGAAAATAAGGCATACAAAACACAGCTGTGTGAGAGCTAATGCTCTAAGCAAAAGTTCTAAAGGGGTAGACTGGCTCTGCTCCTTATACCTAAACTTCACATCCTGGAAGGGATGTCCTGTCATCCTGTATACCCATTTCCTGCTCCTTGTTGCACTAAGCACTTCTGCACATATCAGGATGCTCTGTTCCACCAGGACAGACACAGTTTGCTAGATCCTCTTTATCAGGATTAGTCGCACGACACATGCAAGATCACGAAGCAGCTGATTCAACAGTCGTTTTGTTCACACAATATACAAAGACAGAATGTGCAGACTAAACTATTCATATAGGATTACATAGAGAAAGGATTAACATGATTATATATGAATCAAATGATAATACATGATCGAATAATAATTTCCATCACACTAGAAACAGACCTCCAGGCCCAAGAGGTCACACAGTCGTGCCCAGCAAAGTAGTGCTGGGCCAGGGCACACTTCATGCACTTTGTGCCTTTAAATAATACTACAACCAGATTTCCAAGCCCAAGAGGTCACACAGTCATGCCCAGCAAAGTAGCTCTGGGCCTGGGCACACTTCACGCAGTTTGACCCTTTGAATAATACTACAACCAGACTTCCAGGCCCAATAGGTCACACAGTCGTGCCCAACAAAGTAGTGCTGGGCCAGGGCACACTTCATGCACTTTGTGCGTTTAAATAATACTACAGCCAGATTTCCAAGCCCAAGAGGTCACACAGTCATGCCCAGCTAAGTAGCTCTGGGCCTGGGCACAATTCACGCAGTTTGACCCTTTAAATAAAACTAGAAACAGACTTCCTGGCCCAAGAGGTCACACAGTCATACTCAGCAAGGTTGCGTTAAACCTGGGCACACTTCACGCAGTTTGACCATTTAAATAAAACTAGAAACAGACTTCCAGGCCCAAGAGGTCACACAGTCATGCCCAGCAAAGTAGCTCTGGGCCTGGGCACACTTCACGCAGTTTGACCCTTTAGATAATACTACAACCAGACTTCCAGGCCCAAGAGGTCACACAGTCATGCCCAGCAAAGTAGCTCTGGGCCTGCGCACACTTTACGCAGTTTGACCCTTTGACCATTTTTGGCAGATTTCACCACGTTATTACGAACGTGGATACGTTATCTTAGAATTATAAGCAGTGTGAGATGTGAAGCTAAGTGAAGCACATGTGCAGAATTTCTAACAATAGCCTGTTTTGTATAGCCTGGCTAACTGACCAATCAGTGAAATGAAATGTGGTTGCTGAGCCTGTTGCAGCTGGGTCAATTTAATTTGATTTCATTGTGTTTAATTTTAAACTCAGCTGCGTGCCATGAGACACAAGTTTATCTGAGCATTTTTTGTTTTAATGCCGGCTTAACCTAGCCATGTTTTACAGTTATCTTGAAATAATTAAGGTTCATCGCTAGAGGGTGCTGTTCATCTTTTTTTTCTTTTTCTTTTTTGTATTATTGATCAGGAAAAAACTATAAAATAGATGAGGTGGACGTTTTCTATGTATCATATGGAATTTGAGTAGATGAGTGAATGTTACTATGTAAATGTATAAGAATTTGTGGATAAGATTATTATGAGATTATTTATAATCAAACGACTACACTGTACAACCACATCTTCCTTTTATTTACATATTATACAGATATTTACAGATATTTATATTTTACTTACAGAGCAGCTCCTCATTGGTTCGGCTCAGAAGCTTCTTTTCGATGTCCTCTTTCTCCAGGTACTCCTGCAGGTTAGGCATCTCCTCCGCCAACCGCCTAAGGGGAGAAGAGACGTGGTGTGACGCGTAGCCTGCTGTTAAAGGCTACAGATATAGTACATCTGTGAGGCTAACAGCGCTTATTATATGAAGCCTTATAGAGGTCATATGGAATGATCTCATTCGATCAACCCTAATGTAACCCTTACAAACTTTCATGAACTCATTTGAATAACACTACCATAGCCCTTAAGAATTTTCCTAAAATGTTTTAGGATGTTCTGAACAGAGTATCTCTTAAAGGTTAAATCCCTTGCAGGTCTTAGTCCTACTCATCCCACATGCTGATGTGTGAGTGAAACAGTGCATAGGTGTAGAGACCTGGACTTGGCGAGATGCAGGCCTATCCTCTCAGTCTGGTGCTATTCTGTTACTAGAGGACCTGAACACGCTTCTCCAACAGCACGTTCTTCTGGGCCTGATGACAACACGCACACACATGCACCCGCACACACACGGGCACACATACAGACATACAGATACTGTTTAATTTCTTCACATCTGTAGATACACTAGCATAAGTTGATATATACGTTTATGAGTTTGATTATGAGCTGATTTCAACTTGACAGGTACAGAGTATATAGTATACATAGAGAGTGCATAGTTTTACCAGGTTGAGTGCTACAGATTCTTGTGATGAAAGGTGACAAACCCAGCGATATGAAGAAAACAAGTACTGGGTTAATCCCTTAAAGGTTTAAAGGAGTCTCCCTTAAAGGTCTTAGTCCTGCTCATACCACATGCTGATGTGTGAGTGAAACAGTGCAGAGGTGTAGAGACCTGGACTTGGCGACATGCAGGTCTTTCCTGGCAATTAGTGCTGCATTCTGCTGCAGGAGAACCAGAACATGCTTCTCCCCACACACACACACGGGCACACATACAGGTGCGCACATATACACAGATACACATTCTGTTTAATTTCTTCACATCTGCAGACTAGAGTAAGCTGAGGGTATAGTGTTAAACCAGGTACTACATAAACAGTATATAGTATATATACAGAGGATATAGTGTTAAACCAGGAACTACTTACAGAGTATATAGTATACATACAGAGTATATAGTTTTACCAAAAGATCATGCTGATCTTTGATCTCCTGGTTCTTTATCTCCAGCACCACTTTCAGACTCATAATGTCCTCCTCTATGGGCTGGTTTAACACACACACACACAAACGTGCACACGCACACACACGCGCACACGCACACACACACGAATCATCACTACAGCCAGTACAATGGAAAGGTGGGAATGTGTACTGAATGTGTACTGACGTTATAAGTGAAAGGTGGAGGTACTGGTGGATGTGTACTGAGACTATAAGGGATCTCTACCTGCAGTGACAGTCTGAGCTTCTCAAGTTCTTCCTCCAGAGATTTCTTCTCCTGTTCACAGGCCATTTTCATATCTGCCAGAGCAAGTATCATTACTGCTGGATATATATATATATATATATATATATATATATATATATATATATATATATATATATATATATATATATATATACAACACAGATTGTATATACTACATAATTACTACTGGATATATAAAATATAATATATATAGTACTATACATATATTAGTATCACTTTTATTGGAGCCTAAAGGCTAACATTCATTATTAGTTATGTTAGTATTATTGCATTTCCATAGTACTTACTCTTGATGGACCTGTTATGCTCCTCCTCCTCCTGCTGTTTCTGCAGGAGCTCTGTCTCCTCCTGCTGTTTGTGTTTCAGCATCTCCTGAAGAACCTGCAGCTCCATCTGCTTCTGCAACCTCAACTCCTTCAGCTGCTCCAACAAACCGTTCTCCAACTCCTGCTTCTCACACCGCAAACACTCCAATCAGGCCACAGGCCCCACTACTGACACAGAACCACACACACACACACACACACAAAGAGAGACAAACAGAAAGACACATAGACATATGAAATTAGAAAGCCATATAGTGTAGAAATAGATTGATGTTATTCAGGGACCTCATTTATAAAACTTTGTGGATTCCAAAATGAAAGTGTGTGTATTCTGCACAAATAACAGGAAATGGCATATACCCCCCCAAAAATTAGATTTCTAAAGCCTCGAATATGAATTATTGGGAGATAGAGGCGACAGTGCAGCGCTAAAGACAAAAAAGGAATTTTAACCACAGGTATGAGTGGCAGCACCAGCAACCGCAGGTGTGAGTGGCATTATATTTACATTTACCCTCCACATCCTTTGTGTCTGTGTATTCGTCCTCGATGCGTCCAGCACACCATCTCCAGAAACGCCTCATTTTTCCTCTGTCCTCTTCAGTGTCTTTCCACAGACTGATCTGTAAAGGTGTTCATGGGATTCCCCTCACGTGTGACATTGGGCCACAGGACATATGGGGTTCTAAAGTTCCAAGAGTGTAGATGAGTTGTTTTTCTTTGAATTTCCTAATTTCATTGACTCTACCTCAACCTGGATTGATTAACCATGTACGGCTCACCGGAGACTGTGATACATATAACATCCCAAAGTGTACTTAATTCTGAGCAAAATCTAACTAGCCTCATTACTGCTGAACTATGAAGGGCCATTTAGGGAGAAATCAGGGAAACACTACTTGTACATACATATGAAACATTTTCACATAAATAGCCTACTACTTACATTTGTGTATAATAATTTAAACTTGCATATACACGCACTTGCCCACTCAATCCCTGGTGCGTAAACATAGGGTTGCACTATGCTTATGTTGGTATGGGGGTGTCTGTGTGTATATAACCATTTTCAGTGCGCCCGGAAGTCATTTCATTGTAATTTCAAGGCAGATATTTAACATGTGTACAGTGCGTATAATAGACAGAGGAAGACTGTTGAACTATTAATATTAGGACAGTTATTGACATTTGTGTAATAAGTAGTGCTTCTCTTAATGACAAATGTAACTGTTTTCCCATATAGAATTGTGTGCTTTATATTGTTTGGAAGAACTTTTTCTTCTCATTTAGAAATATGTGGACTAAGTGCTCAGATTGTCTTATTATTTATTATGCTCAGTCTTTCATTGCGTATAATTTTAAACTCAGCTGCGTGCCATAAGACACAAGTTAATCTGAGCCTTTTTTGTTCTAACGCCGACTTAACCTAGCCATGTTTTACAGTTATCTTGAAATAATTGAGGTTCATCGCTAGAGGGTGGTGTTCATCTTTTTTTCTTTTCTTTTTTTGTATTATTGTTTAGGGAAAAACTATAAAATAGATGAGGTGGACGTTTTCTATGTATCATATGGAATTTGAGTATATGAGTGAATGTTACTATGTAAATGTATAATGTAAAATTATTATGAGATTATTTATAATCAAACAACTACACTATACAACCACATCTTCCTTTTATTTACATATTATACAGATATTTACATTTTATTTACAGAGCAGCTCCTCATTGGTTCGGCTCAGAAGCTTCTTTTCGATGTCCTCTTTCTCCAGGTACTCCTGCAGATTAGGCATCTCCTCCGACAACCGCCTGAGGGCAGAAGAGACGTGGTGTGAATCGTAGCCTGCTGTTAAAAGCTACAGATATAGTACATCTGTGAGGTTAACAGAGGCTAACAACCCCTGAACAGACTTTCTACTCCCAAGGGGCCCAGAGATATTTACCAATAAAGTGCTACGCTCCAGACGGATGAGCGAGAAGCGCATGCGCAATTGCAACGAATTGGAGGAGGAAGTTTAAACAAACGCGCTGACTTTGAATACTCACATCTAGGCCGGGCCAGGTCCAAATGGCCTGCAACTCGGTGCGCATCACCTCCATGACTGTCCCTAACGAACGCCACCTGCCACGCATTCGTCCCATCCCTGGCAGCTTTAAAAAATCGTAGCGTGAAAACGGTGGGTCCGATCCGCGTGCCACTCGAAGTCGATTACAGGGGAGATGCAGCCCTTTCCAAAGAGCCCTGAACAGACTTTCTACTCCGACGTCCATCGCTAGCACCGGCTGAAAGCTGAGTTCCAGAGCTTTTCAACGAGCCCCCGTGCGTCTCTCTTCTCCAAAGTAGCGGAGATATATGAAAGGATAAAAGGGGAAAAGAATAAAATGCGCACCGGTTTCAAATTCGCAGGCTACCTGCGCTGAAGGCGTGGAAAACGAGCACGTGACCGAAAGGCTTCCGTACCCGATGGGTCCAGCTCTCGTGCCCAGTTGGTAGCTCGAAGGCTGTGCATATTCGATGCTGCACGGCCCCTGGGGCTCATGTTTTCAAGGGTCGAAGTGCGCACGTGCCGATGACCGGCAACCTAGCTCCGTGCCTGGGCACAATTCGGGCACTTTGATCCCCTTCAAGTGAATGGATAGATGGGAAAAAACATACTGCCAGGCCCACCGTGTCACATCAACCATGCAGGGCAAAGTGGCTTCGTCCCTGGGCACACTTTCTTGTGATTTGAGCCTTTAAATAATACAGGATCCAGACTTCCAATGCTCTCTAAATCACATGCCCGGCAAAGTAGCCTTAAACCTGGACACACAATGGAGACCATTTGACCTGTTAAATCATACTACAACCAGACTTCCAGGCCCACCAGGTCACACAGTCATGCCCAGCAAAGGAGCTCTGGGCCTGGGCACACTTCACGCAGTTTTACCGTTTAAATAAAACTAGAAACAGACTTCCTGGCCCAAGAGGTCACACAGTCATGCCCAGCAAAGTAGTGCTGGGCCAGGGCACACTTCATGCACTTTGTGCCTTTAAATAATACTATAACCAGACTTCCAAACCCAAGAGGTCACAGAGTCATGCCCAGCAAAGTCGCTATGGGCCTGGGCAGACCATGCAGTTTGACCCTTTAACCAAAACTAGAAAGAGACCTCCAAGCCCAGGAGGTCACAGAATCATACCCAGTAAAGTAGCTAGCTAGCTATCCAGCTACCGGAAGCACGGTTAACAGTGCAGCCGGTAGCTAGCTAGCTAGCTAGCAGCTCAGTAACCGTACAAATTCGCTTGCTGCTGAAAACTGTCAAGTTGTATTTATAGCTTTCGTTTTAGTTCTCTCAGCTTATTTATTTGTTTTTGTTTTTTTTAGGGAAGTTCAATAATTTCTTAGAAATCTTGGAACATTTTGCCAGTTGGCTTCTAGGAAAGCCTTTCTGCGCACAGACAATAAACACAACCCAGAATTCCTCAAACAGGAATGAATCTACTAATTTACAACACGGTTTAGTAACATTTCAGGCACATGAGTGGAGGAACTAGCAAATTCTAAATGATGAAATCGAAGCTGATAAAAATCCATGAAAATTTAAACTGGTCATGAAAAAATGCTTGTGAATTGAAAATGTAAGTGATCGTTATCTGGAAAAGAAAGGATTAAAACAGTCTTGATTTGATACATTTAAAAAAATGAAATATCAAGTTTTATCATTCGTGACCAAGGGAGTTTCTATGAGGGTGTAAACAACAAACGCATGTAAACTAAAAACTACAGTGGCATATAATTAAATAATTTGAGTAACTTTGTGTCACGTCATTTAACGTTTAACTCAAGCCATTTTTGTTACCGGACTCTTATCACTTAACATTAGTAACTGTTTTAGTTGCCTTGTTTATCCAATAACATTCATTAATTAATCAATCGTTTAACCCAAGCAATTTTCATTACTTCCGCCTCTCGAGGCAAAATGTCAATCAGAACGTTGCGCCCGCAAACTTCAAATAAACGATAAATAAGGCGAGTAATAAAAATGGATAAAGTTGAAAGATAAGTTGATTAAACTTGAGTCAAATAAAACTACTTATCAGTCAAAGCGTCAATTCATATGCATTTTATTGACTCTAAATTTAATTTACGTGCATTTTAATCAGCCATATTTTTGATGTACAGACCTGAGTTTTGTCGTTGAAGAGAATAAAAGAATCCGTCGTGTAAACTTACGCCATCTGCAGGCTGAGATGGTGTTGGCGTGACCCGGATGTGACATTTGCCAAGCTGATGACATATCGCGATATTAATTGTGAGATTTCCTTACCATCTTTGCTCTTCGCAGAAGGGCACTGTGCGGCCGAACAGCGTAAGGAGTGGACTCCTTGGTAGACGTTTCGACCAGTGTTTCGCCCGATTTTACTACAAAGGTGTGAGGAATGTTTTCTTGGCACACCATGGGTCCTCTGAAATCGGTAGACATTTGAACAGAAGGGCTTACCTATGTATTGTGACCAAGTGCATCCCTTCATGCAGCTGCTTAAATTATGGCAGAAGGACACTTTCAACAAGACAAGAAACCCTGCCGCAAGGGTTGTATAATCACGGATTTGTTCCAGTATCAAGACAGCAAATTTTCAATGTTTCCCTGGCCTTCACAGTCCCCAGATCTTAATCCTATAGAACATCCCTGGGTAAAGGTATAAAACAGCAGTTTAGAACATGTCAGTCCCTCCATGTAATTTGAGAGAAAATATCCTATGAAGATTGGACCAAGATTCCTGCCGAGTATTTTCAGCGCATAGTGCTGTGCCAGAAAGAATTGCTGCAGTTCTGGAGGCCAAAGAAGGTCCAACATGCTATTAAATGGGTGTACTTAAGCCAGATACACTGTGTCCTATAATAGGATGTTGCTGGAACGTATGTGGATGTTGTTGGAATGGCCGCAGAGTTGCAGCAGCAGTACAGGTAGTCTGTGATCCTTTCCCCCATCCGAGTGAGTTTGCCCTGTTACACGGGGTCGAGTTATGATGTGAATGTTCAATTACACAGGATGGATTGTGGGCGACGGAACCGAACGGCCTTCAGGATTCAAGTAGAGAAAGGTGAAACTTCTCCAGCCTTTGAGTTAATCACAGGACTATTGCATAGCAATTAGGGATAACAGAACAGCTTTCGGGGGGTTTGGGTGGGGTGCCTTATCCGCCCCTTTAACAGAGTAGTCACAATTCAAATTTCCCTTGTTCCATTGTTTACAAGGCATTATACATGTGGTTTATTTATAGTGCACGGGGTAATATGCAGCGAGTCTGGTCTGTCTGCTTTGGAAGAGAAACATTTGGCCAAAAGAGCAAGACACAGCCAGGAGGATGATTGGTAAGAGCAGATCATAATATGCACCTTAAAGCTGTACACTACAGCTAGGTCCTGTTCCATGACTGCATATATAAATTTACTACTGACATTGTCATTTGTATCTGGCCATTTACAGTGCACTCTTGCTCAATGCAGCACTTGAAGCTGATTTTCCATTGTGTAGTTATTATGTTCAAGAGATGTTTGACCCGGTCAGGGTGACACACTTTAGTGAGGACAGCAGTATCCTAGAGGACACTACAGACAGTGACGGAGACATCTCAGAGCGCGAGGTGAGAGGTTGAGTTTTTTGTTACTCTCTCTACGACATACTTTTCATGCCAGGTACTATTGTCCAGTTCAGCCCAATTTAATTTACTGCCTTGTATTATCATATATAAATTGCTGAACGATATATATATATATATATATATATATATATATATATATATATATATATATATATATATATATATATATATATATAGAGGTTGGAAATTGGTTGTGTAAAAATGAATTGTAGGAAATGTTACTTTCAGAATGTTTGTGAGATAAAAAAAAAAAAAAAAAAGATATAATTACTATCCATGGTGGAATTGAATGTGTTGCAGACAACATAGGCAGGGATTAGACTGAAAAATATCAGAGTATTCTTAGTGCCGTTTATTGCTGTTGTCAGAGGTTATGCAGCCATATCCTCCCTAGCAAGTATGACTTCTTCTTCTAACTGTTTGGCCACCTGCAGACACAAGTACCGTGTTGAGCAATACTTAATTACATCTACTCCAAATGCATATTTAATTGCATTGTTAGTATTTATGCAAAACAAGTGTTTGGATTGCCCTGCTCCATTGCAGACTTTCTCACTCTAGCAAATGCGGCTTCCACCTCCTCAATCAGTTGATCCGCATCATTTTCATAGGAAACATCATCATTAGTAAAAGATGTTTGAGGAACAATCTTAAAATTCACATCTGGATCTCGCATCTTTCTGTAAGAATCCAGTGTCAACTGCAACTATGAGGAGAAACAGTGTTAAGCAATATTTAATTACATCTACTTGAAATGCATAGTTCATAGCATTGTGAGAATTTGTGGAAAACAAGTGTTAGGATTGCTCTGCTCCACTGCAGACTTTCTCACTCTAGCAAAGATGGCTTCCACGTCCTCAATATATTTATCCCAGTCATTGTCATGGAAAATCTGAGTCTTTTCAGGAAACATCATGACATTCATATGTGGAGGTTCTGTCTTTTTGGAAGAGTCCAGTTCCACCTGTAGATATGAGTAGAAATATTGTTGACCAGTATTTAAATACATTTAATTGAAATATGACTTTAATTACATTTTGATACATTTGTAATTTATCATTTGTATTGGACTGGAAAGGAAACAAATACAATTTTTTATCGCATATCCATTATCACATAGCCTGCAGGCCTAATGATGTAAAAATGTGCCCCCAAATGTTCAACAGAAATAACAGGACCTGACACACTAAGGTACCGTAGACCCATTCAAATTGTGCTATTGGAACAATAAATTCCAATGCATTCAGTCATTTTAGCTAGTGTTGATTTTGATTCTCGCCACAATTATACTAATAATCAGCGTTACAACTCAGCATGCAAAGTCACCGAACAGTCGACTGTTAATTCTATAGTAAGGAGAATGTAAAACAAACAAACAAAAAACCCACCAACGGTATTTTTTTTCCTGTAACTGACAAAGATTACGTATGCTAAATGTATGTGTCCTAAATATATTCTAAATACATTTACATTAGTGGTTTTAATTAATTTCTCCAACATTTGTTGAAATGCATTTGTAATTTATATTCAGAGACATTTCAGTAAGTACAAGCATTAAATTAGCATCACTGTTCACCATAGCTGTTTTTCCATTTTTTGTGGCTTTTGTCCCTTGCCTCAGTATGGCTTTAAATCATTTGTCTTGGTTCTACTTTACTTACTATGGCTGATTCAGTTGTCTGAGTAGTCAAGTCATTCTTCGTTAAATGGTTTGTTCTAGTATCTGTTTAAAAAGTAACAGAAAATGTCTTATTAGCATTGTATAGATACTTAGAACACTTCTACGTAGATCTCTCTCTCTCAGACACACACACAGTTCATCCAAGTGGTGGCTGTGGTCAGAACTTACCCTTAAAGAAGTCATCATCTGAGGTGGAGTTCCTTCTATTAACACCCTTCCGACAACAGCAAGTGAAGAATAGCACAAGTTGTGTGAATGTTCTGGCAGGGATCTGGGCTCGTGTCTTTTCATTTTTCTTCTTCCTATATTGACCAAATATCCCATGGTTTTCCTTTTCATACTTCTCAGAAGGAACAGGTTCCTTGCATCTTGGATTACAGTAGTAACTACTGGACTGACCCATAATAAATTTTGTTTTGAAAATCCAACTGTAACCGGCACTACTTGATAACAGAAGAGATCGTTTGGGTAAAACAGAAATGTGATCTGTAGACTAAAATTGGTTCACAGAAATTGCTCATTTGAAAAATCTGTTCTTTGACTACATCATAATTGCATAATTGATGCGGATGCATTATGACATCGCACGTCACGTCTGCAATAGATTTAGATTTACACCAACTTTAAAGAGAAAATGATGATTAGCAAATGTAGTTGCTAGTGATTGTCTAGTGATTGCAAGCAACGACTATTCGTGCTCTGCATTCTTGCGTATTTATTTATGCTAGGCTGTACATAACGCAGCCTTAAAAACATGGGATAGAAATCCCCATGTAACACAATTCAGGTTCTGTCCAAATACATGGCTAGCTAGCAAGTTATTTTACAATCCCATTTAGCACATATATCGCCACGAATGTCCTGAACAAAACACGCTGTACCTAATCCCCATAAATGACATATCTCTCACTGAATAAAAACTTGTATGCTTCAACAGTATACAGTGGGAGAAATGGCGATCACCTTTAAAAGGATTTCTTACTGTAGGCCTATTATAAACAACATGGAGGAAATTAAAATAAAAATACTTCAGTTAGACCGTGGACACAGGCTGCTAATAAATCAAGTAAATGAAACTGGATGGACTGCTTAATTATGTAACAACACAACATTTATGGTGACGAGGATGTTTCACACATACACTCTTAAGTGATGCTGACCTCAATATCCACATTTCACATTGTTACTGTACCACTGTAGATGAACCTAAACCTCACATTCTCGTCACGTTGATAAGCTTTTTGAAAGTTCCGCTCTGCACGTCTCTGAAAAGCAGGCGAGTTCATCTCCTGGAAACATAAAAGCATGACACTAATGTAAATCTTTCACTTTGTTCTTATATGCGAGTTGTCAATAATTCAAAATTCTTGTTAAAACTGTGGAACTCTGTTGCAGCTCACTCTCTCTGTTTTGCATTGCCAGATCGCTGAACAGGAGCATGTCCGGCTTTGACACACGTGCCCTGCGCTGACCAGTACCGCCAGCAACCACAACACGTGGAGACGTAATCCTCTTTAACTACTTGTCCTTCCTCCATGTATATACACTCAAAACTCCAGTTTAGAGTGGTTAATGGCACTTACGCCAGCACACTGTACCGGTTTGATCACCTGTAGTCAGAGATGCACGGACCCGTTGGTGCGTATGCGTAACTCGGAGCGGGTGCTGCTCTCCAAGGTTATGCTGCTGCTTACTGTCACTCTCTCACGAGCACAAGTCCTCGTCTACTTTAACAAGGCTAAGTCACTGATAATGTAATAACAAACATGTTTGACAAAATACTAGGTCATGGTTTGCAGTCTAAAGTCCTTCTGACTTGCTGAGAGTTAGCCTGATTTGATTTAGCTTGTTCTTAACCTTTGTTTAGTATGTTACATAAAAGCTCATGGAAATATTTCAGATGTAACATAAATGTACCTGACCATTTTCACTGAAAGAGACTGGTAGCTACAGGATTACATGAAGCTACAATCAGAATCGATTTCTAGTCACCGAGCATTATTGTTGTGAATAATTAGAATTTAAATTAATTCATATTTTGTTAATTATGTAAATAAGTTACAATCTTGGAAGATAGTTTGCATTCTGTTTCTATATGACAGTTATATATTTTTTTGTTTGTTTGTTTGTTTTCTTAGTGTAAATCATGATCTTATAGTTTGTTTTCTAAGTGTGTTTCCAAATTGCCTTTGACTGCTGTATGCCTAATTGCAGCATTTAACCCCTCATTTCGTCTCTAATTTTTGACATGTACTCTTGTCTTGCATAAGTGGAAAGTCGATCAGCCCCCGTTTAAAAATGGTGAGCTTTTACTGTCACGTTAATAACATCACGCACGCGCACACCTAATGCTTTGACTGTCCTGCACTTTAAATATCTTCTGCACATAATGGAGGGTGTGCATAGTTACCAGTTCCCTTCGTGCAAAAGGGTTGTCTTAGGTTACTGTAAAGTCTAACGCACATTTGGAATCCTTTCTTTTGCTGAGATGTTACTAGCTCACATGATACTCAAAAATGAGCACAATCATCGAAATGCGGACATCATTGGGTACAGGGGTGCCTAGCCATAGTCATGAATAACTGAATATAAAAGGCTGAACAATCTACTATAAGCAATTGCATATTTCATTAGGTTTTTTTTTTTTTTTAATAGGCTGTAGTAACTTCAGGAGCTCAGGCAGGGGAACATTAATATTTATGAGTGGCTATGCCACACCCACTGAAATAAAAGCTGAGGATGTCATTGCAGAGGTAGGAGAAGCCAGAGCAGAATATTACAGAATATTACATTATTACATTGCTTGAATAGTGGCTCTGTCTGCCCTGGGGGTATTATTGAAACCCAAAGGCTGAAAGGATGGGGAGAGAGAGAGAGAGAGAGAGAGAGAGAGAGAGAGAGAGAGAGAGAGAGCGAGCATGTGTGAACATATTCTTGTCACTGTACGGCTCCTCCCCCCAAACGTCTCCCCGTGTGTGTTTGCTTGTGTGTGTGTGTGTGTGTTCATCCGTGTGGCCACGCCCCCTTGTGTTTCACACCTGCTCTTCGTTGTGTTGTTATTGTTTGCGTATATAAGTCCTTTGTGTAAACATTAACGTTGTCAGTGTTTGATCCCACGATAGCCTTAGTGCTACGTTGTCTTCCATGTCTCTAAATAAACATCGCTGTATGCATCACGGCTCCTCTTTTGTATCCTGCCAAGCCTCCCTGCGTTACAATTATGATCAAATTTGATAAAATACTAGGTCATAGTTTGCAGTCTGAAGTATTTTTGACCTGCTGAGAGTTAGCCTGATTTGATTTAGCCTGTTCCTAACCTTTGTTTAGTATGTTGCGTAAAAGCTCATGGAAATATTTCAGATGTAACATACATGTAATTGACCTAGTAGAGCAAAATTACAGAATTGTAAGGAAGAAGTGACGTTCTTGGGGCATATCATTAAGGGAAATACACACGGGCTGTCTCAAAACTGAGCACAAGCCATAATTTTGCTACCTAAACCATAGTGGCATACTCCCCTCTTACTGTTTTAGTCCCACACGCAGTACACCAAATACTGCAGGACCAAAGAGTGTCACACTTATCAGCCCAATGGTAGCTGAGATACCACACTACCCTCTTAGATATGCCTAATATAACTGTCAAAAGGTGTATAACACTGAACCCAGCTACACTCCTTCCTACGGAGGAGGATGGAGATCCACAAGACTGCACAGCAGTCTTAGCTTAAGTATGTACACCGCAGGTTGATCTCTTTGAAGAAGCCATAAGTAACCCAGACCTATGCCTCTATGTGGATGGGTCAGCAAGCAGGGACGACACAGGGGTCAATAGGGCGGCATACGCGGCAGTAACAGATCATGAAATACTTGAAACAGAAGTATTACCATCCTCCTATTCAGCGCAGGCTGCTGAACCAGTAGCACTGACGGAAGCATGCCAATTAGCTGCAGACAAAACTGTTAATGATTTTGGAGCCATATGGAAACATAGGCAATTCCTGACAAGCTCGGGTAAATATATTAGACATCACCATCTTGCTAGAAGCCATTTTGCTGCCAAAGACAATTGCAGTTGTTAAGTGTGCAGCTCACAGGACTACAGAAGACCAAATCAGCAAGGGGAATAATTTTGTAGATAGAGTAACAAAGGCAGCTGCAACTAACACCGCTGTGCAAGCAATACAGGAAACCGCTGCTACCCCGCATGCCACATTACGGGAGATTCAGTCAGGGGCTACCGCCACCGAACGCACCAGGTGGAGACAACTAGACTGCGCAGTGTACGATGGTGCTTGGACACACACACCTACGGGCAAACCTTGCCTAGCCAAATCATACATGCAGGGCCTAATCAGAATTGCTCATGGGCGTAGCCATATGAGCAAAGGGGGAATCGTGGACAGCATATTAAAGTTGCGCCAGAACTCACAATACTTACCCAAAACTTTTGTTCCAGCTGTCTTGTTTGTGCGCAGCACTCCCCAAAGGGAACCAAGCACGGTGGACAGGACCACACCAAGTCCTGTTAACAACCCACACTGCTGTCAAAATAGAAGGACGAGGAACCTGGGTACATCACACACACTGTAAGAAGGCTCCGACACCAGCCCCAACTCCAAGCAGCAGCACCCCAACAGACTAGGTCGGAACTGTGTTGAGTAGGGTGTTAAAGGCAAGGCCTACCCTTTCGACACTCGGAACCGTCAACCTCTCGCCTCTTGCTGATCCTGCCGACTACACCAATTTCTGTGGTGGAATTTTGAATAAACAGCAAGTCAGACGTGATTAAAAGAGTAATTTAATAAAGAAAATAAGGCATACAAAACACAGCTGTGTGAGAGCTAATGCTCTAAGCAAAAGTTCTAAAGGGGTAGACTGGCTCTGCTCCTTATACCTAAACTTCACATCCTGGAAGGGATGTCCTGTCATCCTGTATACCCATTTCCTGCTCCTTGTTGCACTAAGCACTTCTGCACATATCAGGATGCTCTGTTCCACCAGGACAGACACAGTTTGCTAGATCCTCTTTATCAGGATTAGTCGCACGACACATGCAAGATCACGAAGCAGCTGATTCAGCAGTCGTTTTGTTCACACAATATACAAAGACAGAATGTGCAGACTAAACTATTCATATAGGATTACATAGAAAAAGGATTAACATGATTATATATGAATCACATGATAATACATGATCGAATAATAATTTCCATCACACTAGAAACAGACCTCCAGGCCCAAGAGGTCACACAGTCGTGCCCAGCAAAGTAGTGCTGGGCCAGGGCACACTTCATACACTTTGTGCCTTTAAATAATACTACAACCAGATTTCCAAGCCCAAGAGGTCACACAGTCATGCCCAGCAAAGTAGCTCTGGGCCTGGGCACACTTCACGCAGTTTGACCCTTTGAATAATACTACAACCAGACTTCCAGGCCCAATAGGTCACACAGTCGTGCCCAACAAAGTAGTGCTGGGCCAGGGCACACTTCATGCACTTTGTGCGTTTAAATAATACTACAGCCAGATTTCCAAGCCCAAGAGGTCACACAGTCATGCCCAGCTAAGTAGCTCTGGGCCTGGGCACAATTCACGCAGTTTGACCCTTTAAATAAAACTAGAAACAGACTTCCTGGCCCAAGAGGTCACACAGTCATACTCAGCAAGGTTGCGTTAAACCTGGGCACACTTCACGCAGTTTGACCATTTAAATAAAACTAGAAACAGACTTCCAGGCCCAAGAGGTCACACAGTCATGCCCAGCAAAGTAGCTCTGGGCCTGGGCACACTTCACGCAGTTTGACCCTTTAGATAATACTACAACCAGACTTCCAGGCCCAAGAGGCCACACAGTCATGCCCAGCAAAGTAGCTCTGGGCCTGGGCACACTTGACGCAGTTTGACCCTTTAAATAATACTAAAACCAGACTTCCAGGCCCAAGAGGTCACACAGTCAGGCCCAGCAAAGTAGCTCTGGGCCTGGGCACACTTCATGCAGTTTGACCCTTTAAATAAAACTAGAAACAGACTTCCTGGCCCAAGAGGTCACACAGTCATGCCCAGCAAAGTAGCTCTGGGCCTGGGCACACTTCACGCAGTTTGACCATTTAAATAAAACTAGAAACAGACTTCCAGGCCCAAGAGGTCACACAGTCATGCCCAGCAAAGTAGCTCTGGGCCTGGGCACACTTCACGCAGTTTGACCCTTTAGATAATACTACAACCAGACTTCCAGGCCCAAGAGGTCACACAGTCATGCCCAGCAAAGTAGCTCTGGGCCTGGGCACACTTGACGCAGTTTGACCCTTTAAATAATACTAAAACCAGACTTCCAGGCCCAAGAGGTCACACAGTCAGGCCCAGCAAAGTAGCTCTGGGCCTGGGCACACTTCACGCAGTTTGACCCTTTAGATAATACTACAACCAGACTTCCAGGCCCAAGAGTTCACACAGTCATGCCCAGCAAAGTAGCTCTGGGCCTGCGCACACTTCACACAGTTTGACCCTTTGACCATTTTTGGCAGATTTCACCACGTTATTACGAACGTGGATACGTTATCTTAGAATTATAAGCAGTGTGAGATGTGAAGCTAAGTGAAGCACATGTGCAGAATTTCTAACAATAGCCTGTTTTGTATAGCCTGGCTAACTGACCAATCAGTGAAATGAAATGTGGTTGCTGAGCCTGTTGCAGCTGGGTCAATTTAATTTGGTTTCATTGTGTTTAATTTTAAACTCAGCTGCGTGCCATAAGACACAAGTTTATCTGATCATTTTTTGTTTTAATGCCGACTTAACCTAGCCATGTTTTACAGTTATCTTGAAATAATTAAGGTTCATCGCTAGAGGGTGCTGTTCATCTTTTTTTTTCTTTTTCTTTTTTGTATTATTGATCAGGAAAAAACTATAAAATAGATGAAGTGGACGCAAACCTTGCCTAGCCAAATCATACATGCAGGGCCTAATCAGAATTGCTCATGGGCGTAGCCATATGAGCAAAGGGGGAATCGTGGACAGCATATTAAAGTTGCGCCAGAACTCACAATACTTACCCAAAACTTTTGTTCCAGCTGTCTTGTTTGTGCGCAGCACTCCCCAAAGGGAACCAAGCACGGTGGACAGGACCACACCAAGTCCTGTTAACAACCCACACTGCTGTCAAAATAGAAGGACGAGGAACCTGGGTACATCACACACACTGTAAGAAGGCTCCGACACCAGCCCCAACTCCAAGCAGCAGCACCCCAACAGACTAGGTCGGAACTGTGTTGAGTAGGGTGTTAAAGGCAAGGCCTACCCTTTCGACACTCGGAACCGTCAACCTCTCGCCTCTTGCTGATCCTGCCGACTACACCAATTTCTGTGGTGGAATTTTGAATAAACAGCAAGTCAGACGTGATTAAAAGAGTAATTTAATAAAGAAAATAAGGCATACAAAACACAGCTGTGTGAGAGCTAATGCTCTAAGCAAAAGTTCTAAAGGGGTAGACTGGCTCTGCTCCTTATACCTAAACTTCACATCCTGGAAGGGATGTCCTGTCATCCTGTATACCCATTTCCTGCTCCTTGTTGCACTAAGCACTTCTGCACATATCAGGATGCTCTGTTCCACCAGGACAGACACAGTTTGCTAGATCCTCTTTATCAGGATTAGTCGCACGACACATGCAAGATCACGAAGCAGCTGATTCAACAGTCGTTTTGTTCACACAATATACAAAGACAGAATGTGCAGACTAAACTATTCATATAGGATTACATAGAGAAAGGATTAACATGATTATATATGAATCAAATGATAATACATGATCGAATAATAATTTCCATCACACTAGAAACAGACCTCCAGGCCCAAGAGGTCACACAGTCGTGCCCAGCAAAGTAGTGCTGGGCCAGGGCACACTTCATGCACTTTGTGCCTTTAAATAATACTACAACCAGATTTCCAAGCCCAAGAGGTCACACAGTCATGCCCAGCAAAGTAGCTCTGGGCCTGGGCACACTTCACGCAGTTTGACCCTTTGAATAATACTACAACCAGACTTCCAGGCCCAATAGGTCACACAGTCGTGCCCAACAAAGTAGTGCTGGGCCAGGGCACACTTCATGCACTTTGTGCGTTTAAATAATACTACAGCCAGATTTCCAAGCCCAAGAGGTCACACAGTCATGCCCAGCTAAGTAGCTCTGGGCCTGGGCACAATTCACGCAGTTTGACCCTTTAAATAAAACTAGAAACAGACTTCCTGGCCCAAGAGGTCACACAGTCATACTCAGCAAGGTTGCGTTAAACCTGGGCACACTTCACGCAGTTTGACCATTTAAATAAAACTAGAAACAGACTTCCAGGCCCAAGAGGTCACACAGTCATGCCCAGCAAAGTAGCTCTGGGCCTGGGCACACTTCACGCAGTTTGACCCTTTAGATAATACTACAACCAGACTTCCAGGCCCAAGAGGTCACACAGTCATGCCCAGCAAAGTAGCTCTGGGCCTGCGCACACTTTACGCAGTTTGACCCTTTGACCATTTTTGGCAGATTTCACCACGTTATTACGAACGTGGATACGTTATCTTAGAATTATAAGCAGTGTGAGATGTGAAGCTAAGTGAAGCACATGTGCAGAATTTCTAACAATAGCCTGTTTTGTATAGCCTGGCTAACTGACCAATCAGTGAAATGAAATGTGGTTGCTGAGCCTGTTGCAGCTGGGTCAATTTAATTTGATTTCATTGTGTTTAATTTTAAACTCAGCTGCGTGCCATGAGACACAAGTTTATCTGAGCATTTTTTGTTTTAATGCCGGCTTAACCTAGCCATGTTTTACAGTTATCTTGAAATAATTAAGGTTCATCGCTAGAGGGTGCTGTTCATCTTTTTTTTCTTTTTCTTTTTTGTATTATTGATCAGGAAAAAACTATAAAATAGATGAGGTGGACGTTTTCTATGTATCATATGGAATTTGAGTAGATGAGTGAATGTTACTATGTAAATGTATAAGAATTTGTGGATAAGATTATTATGAGATTATTTATAATCAAACGACTACACTGTACAACCACATCTTCCTTTTATTTACATATTATACAGATATTTACAGATATTTATATTTTACTTACAGAGCAGCTCCTCATTGGTTCGGCTCAGAAGCTTCTTTTCGATGTCCTCTTTCTCCAGGTACTCCTGCAGGTTAGGCATCTCCTCCGCCAACCGCCTAAGGGGAGAAGAGACGTGGTGTGACGCGTAGCCTGCTGTTAAAGGCTACAGATATAGTACATCTGTGAGGCTAACAGCGCTTATTATATGAAGCCTTATAGAGGTCATATGGAATGATCTCATTCGATCAACCCTAATGTAACCCTTACAAACTTTCATGAACTCATTTGAATAACACTACCATAGCCCTTAAGAATTTTCCTAAAATGTTTTAGGATGTTCTGAACAGAGTATCTCTTAAAGGTTAAATCCCTTGCAGGTCTTAGTCCTACTCATCCCACATGCTGATGTGTGAGTGAAACAGTGCATAGGTGTAGAGACCTGGACTTGGCGAGATGCAGGCCTATCCTCTCAGTCTGGTGCTATTCTGTTACTAGAGGACCTGAACACGCTTCTCCAACAGCACGTTCTTCTGGGCCTGATGACAACACGCACACACATGCACCCGCACACACACGGGCACACATACAGACATACAGATACTGTTTAATTTCTTCACATCTGTAGATACACTAGCATAAGTTGATATATACGTTTATGAGTTTGATTATGAGCTGATTTCAACTTGACAGGTACAGAGTATATAGTATACATAGAGAGTGCATAGTTTTACCAGGTTGAGTGCTACAGATTCTTGTGATGAAAGGTGACAAACCCAGCGATATGAAGAAAACAAGTACTGGGTTAATCCCTTAAAGGTTTAAAGGAGTCTCCCTTAAAGGTCTTAGTCCTGCTCATACCACATGCTGATGTGTGAGTGAAACAGTGCAGAGGTGTAGAGACCTGGACTTGGCGACATGCAGGTCTTTCCTGGCAATTAGTGCTGCATTCTGCTGCAGGAGAACCAGAACATGCTTCTCCCCACACACACACACGGGCACACATACAGGTGCGCACATATACACAGATACACATTCTGTTTAATTTCTTCACATCTGCAGACTAGAGTAAGCTGAGGGTATAGTGTTAAACCAGGTACTACATAAACAGTATATAGTATATATACAGAGGATATAGTGTTAAACCAGGAACTACTTACAGAGTATATAGTATACATACAGAGTATATAGTTTTACCAAAAGATCATGCTGATCTTTGATCTCCTGGTTCTTTATCTCCAGCACCACTTTCAGACTCATAATGTCCTCCTCTATGGGCTGGTTTAACACACACACACACAAACGTGCACACGCACACACACGCGCACACGCACACACACACGAATCATCACTACAGCCAGTACAATGGAAAGGTGGGAATGTGTACTGAATGTGTACTGACGTTATAAGTGAAAGGTGGAGGTACTGGTGGATGTGTACTGAGACTATAAGGGATCTCTACCTGCAGTGACAGTCTGAGCTTCTCAAGTTCTTCCTCCAGAGATTTTTCTTCTCCTGTTCACAGGCCATTTTCATATCTGCCAGAGCAAGTATCATTACTGCTGGATATATATATATATATATATATATATATATATATATATATATATATATATATATATATATATATATATATATACAACACAGATTGTATATACTACATAATTACTACTGGATATATAAAATATAATATATATAGTACTATACATATATTAGTATCACTTTTATTGGAGCCTAAAGGCTAACATTCATTATTAGTTATGTTAGTATTATTGCATTTCCATAGTACTTACTCTTGATGGACCTGTTATGCTCCTCCTCCTCCTGCTGTTTCTGCAGGAGCTCTGTCTCCTCCTGCTGTTTGTGTTTCAGCATCTCCTGAAGAACCTGCAGCTCCATCTGCTTCTGCAACCTCAACTCCTTCAGCTGCTCCAACAAACCGTTCTCCAACTCCTGCTTCTCACACCGCAAACACTCCAATCAGGCCACAGGCCCCACTACTGACACAGAACCACACACACACACACACACACAAAGAGAGACAAACAGAAAGACACATAGACATATGAAATTAGAAAGCCATATAGTGTAGAAATAGATTGATGTTATTCAGGGACCTCATTTATAAAACTTTGTGGATTCCAAAATGAAAGTGTGTGTATTCTGCACAAATAACAGGAAATGGCATATACCCCCCCAAAAATTAGATTTCTAAAGCCTCGAATATGAATTATTGGGAGATAGAGGCGACAGTGCAGCGCTAAAGACAAAAAAGGAATTTTAACCACAGGTATGAGTGGCAGCACCAGCAACCGCAGGTGTGAGTGGCATTATATTTACATTTACCCTCCACATCCTTTGTGTCTGTGTATTCGTCCTCGATGCGTCCAGCACACCATCTCCAGAAACGCCTCATTTTTCCTCTGTCCTCTTCAGTGTCTTTCCACAGACTGATCTGTAAAGGTGTTCATGGGATTCCCCTCACGTGTGACATTGGGCCACAGGACATATGGGGTTCTAAAGTTCCAAGAGTGTAGATGAGTTGTTTTTCTTTGAATTTCCTAATTTCATTGACTCTACCTCAACCTGGATTGATTAACCATGTACGGCTCACCGGAGACTGTGATACATATAACATCCCAAAGTGTACTTAATTCTGAGCAAAATCTAACTAGCCTCATTACTGCTGAACTATGAAGGGCCATTTAGGGAGAAATCAGGGAAACACTACTTGTACATACATATGAAACATTTTCACATAAATAGCCTACTACTTACATTTGTGTATAATAATTTAAACTTGCATATACACGCACTTGCCCACTCAATCCCTGGTGCGTAAACATAGGGTTGCACTATGCTTATGTTGGTATGGGGGTGTCTGTGTGTATATAACCATTTTCAGTGCGCCCGGAAGTCATTTCATTGTAATTTCAAGGCAGATATTTAACATGTGTACAGTGCGTATAATAGACAGAGGAAGACTGTTGAACTATTAATATTAGGACAGTTATTGACATTTGTGTAATAAGTAGTGCTTCTCTTAATGACAAATGTAACTGTTTTCCCATATAGAATTGTGTGCTTTATATTGTTTGGAAGAACTTTTTCTTCTCATTTAGAAATATGTGGACTAAGTGCTCAGATTGTCTTATTATTTATTATGCTCAGTCTTTCATTGCGTATAATTTTAAACTCAGCTGCGTGCCATAAGACACAAGTTAATCTGAGCCTTTTTTGTTCTAACGCCGACTTAACCTAGCCATGTTTTACAGTTATCTTGAAATAATTGAGGTTCATCGCTAGAGGGTGGTGTTCATCTTTTTTTCTTTTCTTTTTTTGTATTATTGTTTAGGGAAAAACTATAAAATAGATGAGGTGGACGTTTTCTATGTATCATATGGAATTTGAGTATATGAGTGAATGTTACTATGTAAATGTATAATGTAAAATTATTATGAGATTATTTATAATCAAACAACTACACTATACAACCACATCTTCCTTTTATTTACATATTATACAGATATTTACATTTTATTTACAGAGCAGCTCCTCATTGGTTCGGCTCAGAAGCTTCTTTTCGATGTCCTCTTTCTCCAGGTACTCCTGCAGATTAGGCATCTCCTCCGACAACCGCCTGAGGGCAGAAGAGACGTGGTGTGAATCGTAGCCTGCTGTTAAAAGCTACAGATATAGTACATCTGTGAGGTTAACAGAGGCTAACAACCCCTGAACAGACTTTCTACTCCCAAGGGGCCCAGAGATATTTACCAATAAAGTGCTACGCTCCAGACGGATGAGCGAGAAGCGCATGCGCAATTGCAACGAATTGGAGGAGGAAGTTTAAACAAACGCGCTGACTTTGAATACTCACATCTAGGCCGGGCCAGGTCCAAATGGCCTGCAACTCGGTGCGCATCACCTCCATGACTGTCCCTAACGAACGCCACCTGCCACGCATTCGTCCCATCCCTGGCAGCTTTAAAAAATCGTAGCGTGAAAACGGTGGGTCCGATCCGCGTGCCACTCGAAGTCGATTACAGGGGAGATGCAGCCCTTTCCAAAGAGCCCTGAACAGACTTTCTACTCCGACGTCCATCGCTAGCACCGGCTGAAAGCTGAGTTCCAGAGCTTTTCAACGAGCCCCCGTGCGTCTCTCTTCTCCAAAGTAGCGGAGATATATGAAAGGATAAAAGGGGAAAAGAATAAAATGCGCACCGGTTTCAAATTCGCAGGCTACCTGCGCTGAAGGCGTGGAAAACGAGCACGTGACCGAAAGGCTTCCGTACCCGATGGGTCCAGCTCTCGTGCCCAGTTGGTAGCTCGAAGGCTGTGCATATTCGATGCTGCACGGCCCCTGGGGCTCATGTTTTCAAGGGTCGAAGTGCGCACGTGCCGATGACCGGCAACCTAGCTCCGTGCCTGGGCACAATTCGGGCACTTTGATCCCCTTCAAGTGAATGGATAGATGGGAAAAAACATACTGCCAGGCCCACCGTGTCACATCAACCATGCAGGGCAAAGTGGCTTCGTCCCTGGGCACACTTTCTTGTGATTTGAGCCTTTAAATAATACAGGATCCAGACTTCCAATGCTCTCTAAATCACATGCCCGGCAAAGTAGCCTTAAACCTGGACACACAATGGAGACCATTTGACCTGTTAAATCATACTACAACCAGACTTCCAGGCCCACCAGGTCACACAGTCATGCCCAGCAAAGGAGCTCTGGGCCTGGGCACACTTCACGCAGTTTTACCGTTTAAATAAAACTAGAAACAGACTTCCTGGCCCAAGAGGTCACACAGTCATGCCCAGCAAAGTAGTGCTGGGCCAGGGCACACTTCATGCACTTTGTGCCTTTAAATAATACTATAACCAGACTTCCAAACCCAAGAGGTCACAGAGTCATGCCCAGCAAAGTCGCTATGGGCCTGGGCAGACCATGCAGTTTGACCCTTTAACCAAAACTAGAAAGAGACCTCCAAGCCCAGGAGGTCACAGAATCATACCCAGTAAAGTAGCTAGCTAGCTATCCAGCTACCGGAAGCACGGTTAACAGTGCAGCCGGTAGCTAGCTAGCTAGCTAGCAGCTCAGTAACCGTACAAATTCGCTTGCTGCTGAAAACTGTCAAGTTGTATTTATAGCTTTCGTTTTAGTTCTCTCAGCTTACTTATTTGTTTTTGTTTTTTTTAGGGAAGTTCAATAATTTCTTAGAAATCTTGGAACATTTTGCCAGTTGGCTTCTAGGAAAGCCTTTCTGCGCACAGACAATAAACACAACCCAGAATTCCTCAAACAGGAATGAATCTACTAATTTACAACACGGTTTAGTAACATTTCAGGCACATGAGTGGAGGAACTAGCAAATTCTAAATGATGAAATCGAAGCTGATAAAAATCCATGAAAATTTAAACTGGTCATGAAAAAATGCTTGTGAATTGAAAATGTAAGTGATCGTTATCTGGAAAAGAAAGGATTAAAACAGTCTTGATTTGATACATTTTAAAAAATGAAATATCAAGTTTTATCATTCGTGACCAAGGGAGTTTCTATGAGGGTGTAAACAACAAACGCATGTAAACTAAAAACTACAGTGGCATATAATTAAATAATTTGAGTAACTTTGTGTCACGTCATTTAACGTTTAACTCAAGCCATTTTTGTTACCGGACTCTTATCACTTAACATTAGTAACTGTTTTAGTTGCCTTGTTTATCCAATAACATTCATTAATTAATCAATCGTTTAACCCAAGCAATTTTCATTACTTCCGCCTCTCGAGGCAAAATGTCAATCAGAACGTTGCGCCCGCAAACTTCAAATAAACGATAAATAAGGCGAGTAATAAAAATGGATAAAGTTGAAAGATAAGTTGATTAAACTTGAGTCAAATAAAACTACTTATCAGTCAAAGCGTCAATTCATATGCATTTTATTGACTCTAAATTTAATTTACGTGCATTTTAATCAGCCATATTTTTGATGTACAGACCTGAGTTTTGTCGTTGAAGAGAATAAAAGAATCCGTCGTGTAAACTTACGCCATCTGCAGGCTGAGATGGTGTTGGCGTGACCCGGATGTGACATTTGCCAAGCTGATGACATATCGCGATATTAATTGTGAGATTTCCTTACCATCTTTGCTCTTCGCAGAAGGGCACTGTGCGGCCGAACAGCGTAAGGAGTGGACTCCTTGGTAGACGTTTCGACCAGTGTTTCGCCCGATTTTACTACAAAGGTGTGAGGAATGTTTTCTTGGCACACCATGGGTCCTCTGAAATCGGTAGACATTTGAACAGAAGGGCTTACCTATGTATTGTGACCAAGTGCATCCCTTCATGCAGCTGCTTAAATTATGGCAGAAGGACACTTTCAACAAGACAAGAAACCCTGCCGCAAGGGTTGTATAATCACGGATTTGTTCCAGTATCAAGACAGCAAATTTTCAATGTTTCCCTGGCCTTCACAGTCCCCAGATCTTAATCCTATAGAACATCCCTGGGTAAAGGTATAAAACAGCAGTTTAGAACATGTCAGTCCCTCCATGTAATTTGAGAGAAAATATCCTATGAAGATTGGACCAAGATTCCTGCCGAGTATTTTCAGCGCATAGTGCTGTGCCAGAAAGAATTGCTGCAGTTCTGGAGGCCAAAGAAGGTCCAACATGCTATTAAATGGGTGTACTTAAGCCAGATACACTGTGTCCTATAATAGGATGTTGCTGGAACGTATGTGGATGTTGTTGGAATGGCCGCAGAGTTGCAGCAGCAGTACAGGTAGTCTGTGATCCTTTCCCCCATCCGAGTGAGTTTGCCCTGTTACACGGGGTCGAGTTATGATGTGAATGTTCAATTACACAGGATGGATTGTGGGCGACGGAACCGAACGGCCTTCAGGATTCAAGTAGAGAAAGGTGAAACTTCTCCAGCCTTTGAGTTAATCACAGGACTATTGCATAGCAATTAGGGATAACAGAACAGCTTTCGGGGGGTTTGGGTGGGGTGCCTTATCCGCCCCTTTAACAGAGTAGTCACAATTCAAATTTCCCTTGTTCCATTGTTTACAAGGCATTATACATGTGGTTTATTTATAGTGCACGGGGTAATATGCAGCGAGTCTGGTCTGTCTGCTTTGGAAGAGAAACATTTGGCCAAAAGAGCAAGACACAGCCAGGAGGATGATTGGTAAGAGCAGATCATAATATGCACCTTAAAGCTGTACACTACAGCTAGGTCCTGTTCCATGACTGCATATATAAATTTACTACTGACATTGTCATTTGTATCTGGCCATTTACAGTGCACTCTTGCTCAATGCAGCACTTGAAGCTGATTTTCCATTGTGTAGTTATTATGTTCAAGAGATGTTTGACCCGGTCAGGGTGACACACTTTAGTGAGGGCAGCAGTATCCTAGAGGACACTACAGACAGTGACGGAGACATCTCAGAGCGCGAGGTGAGAGGTTGAGTTTTTTGTTACTCTCTCTACGACATACTTTTCATGCCAGGTACTATTGTCCAGTTCAGCCCAATTTAATTTACTGCCTTGTATTATCATATATAAATTGCTGAACGATCGATATATATATATATATAGAGGTTGGAAATTGGTTGTGTAAAAATGAATTGTGATTGTTAAGCCACACAGATGTAAGTGGACATCAAGGGAAAAAATAGTGTGGGTGCCAAGTATGGTGATTGTATCTTTAAAGCTGTAGGAAATGTTACTTTCAGAATGTTTGTGAGATTAAAAAAAAAAAAAAAAAGATATAATTACTATCCATGGTGGAATTGAATGTGTTGCAGACAACATAGGCAGGGATTAGACTGAAAAATATCAGAGTATTCTTAGTGCCGTTTATTGCTGTTGTCAGAGGTTATGCAGCCATATCCTCCCTAGCAAGTATGACTTCTTCTTCTAACTGTTTGGCCACCTGCAGACACAAGTACCGTTTTGAGCAATACTTAATTACATCTACTCCAAATGCATATTTAATTGCATTGTTAGTATTTATGCAAAACAAGTGTTTGGATTGCCCTGCTCCATTGCAGACTTTCTCACTCTAGCAAATGCGGCTTCCACCTCCTCAATCAGTTGATCCGCATCATTTTCATAGGAAACATCATCATTGTTCCTCAAACATCTTTTACTAATCTTAAAATTCACATCTGGATCTCGCATCTTTCTGTAAGAATCCAGTGTCAACTGCAACTATGAGGAGAAACAGTGTTAAGCAATATTTAATTACATCTACTTGAAATGCATAGTTCATAGCATTGTGAGAATTTGTGGAAAACAAGTGTTAGGATTGCTCTGCTCCACTGCAGACTTTCTCACTCTAGCAAAGATGGCTTCCACGTCCTCAATATATTTATCCCAGTCATTGTCATGGAAAATCTGAGTCTTTTCAGGAAACATCATGACATTCATATGTGGAGGTTCTGTCTTTTTGGAAGAGTCCAGTTCCACCTGTAGATATGAGTAGAAATATTGTTGACCAGTATTTAAATACATTTAATTGAAATATGACTTTAATTACATTTTGATACATTTGTAATTTATCATTTGTATTGGACTGGAAAGGAAACAAATACAATTTTTTATCGCATATCCATTATCACATAGCCTGCAGGCCTAATGATGTAAAAATGTGCCCCCAAATGTTCAACAGAAATAACAGGACCTGACACACTAAGGTACCGTAGACCCATTCAAATTGTGCTATTGGAACAATAAATTCCAATGCATTCAGTCATTTTAGCTAGTGTTGATTTTGATTCTCGCCACAATTATACTAATAATCAGCGTTACAACTCAGCATGCAAAGTCACCGAACAGTCGACTGTTAATTCTATAGTAAGGAGAATGTAAAACAAACAAACAAAAAACCCACCAACGGTATTTTTTTTCCTGTAACTGACAAAGATTACGTATGCTAAATGTATGTGTCCTAAATATATTCTAAATACATTTACATTAGTGGTTTTAATTAATTTCTCCAACATTTGTTGAAATGCATTTGTAATTTATATTCAGAGACATTTCAGTAAGTACAAGCATTAAATTAGCATCACTGTTCACCATAGCTGTTTTTCCATTTTTTGTGGCTTTTGTCCCTTGCCTCAGTATGGCTTTAAATCATTTGTCTTGGTTCTACTTTACTTACTATGGCTGATTCAGTTGTCTGAGTAGTCAAGTCATTCTTCGTTAAATGGTTTGTTCTAGTATCTGTTTAAAAAGTAACAGAAAATGTCTTATTAGCATTGTATAGATACTTAGAACACTTCTACGTAGATCTCTCTCTCTCAGACACACACACAGTTCATCCAAGTGGTGGCTGTGGTCAGAACTTACCCTTAAAGAAGTCATCATCTGAGGTGGAGTTCCTTCTATTAACACCCTTCCGACAACAGCAAGTGAAGAATAGCACAAGTTGTGTGAATGTTCTGGCAGGGATCTGGGCTCGTGTCTTTTCATTTTTCTTCTTCCTATATTGACCAAATATCCCATGGTTTTCCTTTTCATACTTCTCAGAAGGAACAGGTTCCTTGCATCTTGGATTACAGTAGTAACTACTGGACTGACCCATAATAAATTTTGTTTTGAAAATCCAACTGTAACCGGCACTACTTGATAACAGAAGAGATCGTTTGGGTAAAACAGAAATGTGATCTGTAGACTAAAATTGGTTCACAGAAATTGCTCATTTGAAAAATCTGTTCTTTGACTACATCATAATTGCATAATTGATGCGGATGCATTATGACATCGCACGTCACGTCTGCAATAGATTTAGATTTACACCAACTTTAAAGAGAAAATGATGATTAGCAAATGTAGTTGCTAGTGATTGTCTAGTGATTGCAAGCAACGACTATTCGTGCTCTGCATTCTTGCGTATTTATTTATGCTAGGCTGTACATAACGCAGCCTTAAAAACATGGGATAGAAATCCCCATGTAACACAATTCAGGTTCTGTCCAAATACATGGCTAGCTAGCAAGTTATTTTACAATCCCATTTAGCACATATATCGCCACGAATGTCCTGAACAAAACACGCTGTACCTAATCCCCATAAATGACATATCTCTCACTGAATAAAAACTTGTATGCTTCAACAGTATACAGTGGGAGAAATGGCGATCACCTTTAAAAGGATTTCTTACTGTAGGCCTATTATAAACAACATGGAGGAAATTAAAATAAAAATACTTCAGTTAGACCGTGGACACAGGCTGCTAATAAATCAAGTAAATGAAACTGGATGGACTGCTTAATTATGTAACAACACAACATTTATGGTGACGAGGATGTTTCACACATACACTCTTAAGTGATGCTGACCTCAATATCCACATTTCACATTGTTACTGTACCACTGTAGATGAACCTAAACCTCACATTCTCGTCACGTTGATAAGCTTTTTGAAAGTTCCGCTCTGCACGTCTCTGAAAAGCAGGCGAGTTCATCTCCTGGAAACATAAAAGCATGACACTAATGTAAATCTTTCACTTTGTTCTTATATGCGAGTTGTCAATAATTCAAAATTCTTGTTAAAACTGTGGAACTCTGTTGCAGCTCACTCTCTCTGTTTTGCATTGCCAGATCGCTGAACAGGAGCATGTCCGGCTTTGACACACGTGCCCTGCGCTGACCAGTACCGCCAGCAACCACAACACGTGGAGACGTAATCCTCTTTAACTACTTGTCCTTCCTCCATGTATATACACTCCAAACTCCAGTTTAGAGTGGTTAATGGCACTTACGCCAGCACACTGTACCGGTTTGATCACCTGTAGTCAGAGATGCACGGACCCGTTGGTGCGTATGCGTAACTCGGAGCGGGTGCTGCTCTCCAAGGTTATGCTGCTGCTTACTGTCACTCTCTCACGAGCACAAGTCCTCGTCTACTTTAACAAGGCTAAGTCACTGATAATGTAATAACAAACATGTTTGACAAAATACTAGGTCATGGTTTGCAGTCTAAAGTCCTTCTGACTTGCTGAGAGTTAGCCTGATTTGATTTAGCTTGTTCTTAACCTTTGTTTAGTATGTTACATAAAAGCTCATGGAAATATTTCAGATGTAACATAAATGTACCTGACCATTTTCACTGAAAGAGACTGGTAGCTACAGGATTACATGAAGCTACAATCAGAATCGATTTCTAGTCACCGAGCATTATTGTTGTGAATAATTAGAATTTAAATTAATTCATATTTTGTTAATTATGTAAATAAGTTACAATCTTGGAAGATAGTTTGCATTCTGTTTCTATATGACAGTTATATATTTTTTTGTTTGTTTGTTTGTTTTCTTAGTGTAAATCATGATCTTATAGTTTGTTTTCTAAGTGTGTTTCCAAATTGCCTTTGACTGCTGTATGCCTAATTGCAGCATTTAACCCCTCATTTCGTCTCTAATTTTTGACATGTACTCTTGTCTTGCATAAGTGGAAAGTCGATCAGCCCCCGTTTAAAAATGGTGAGCTTTTACTGTCACGTTAATAACATCACGCACGCGCACACCTAATGCTTTGACTGTCCTGCACTTTAAATATCTTCTGCACATAATGGAGGGTGTGCATAGTTACCAGTTCCCTTCGTGCAAAAGGGTTGTCTTAGGTTACTGTAAAGTCTAACGCACATTTGGAATCCTTTCTTTTGCTGAGATGTTACTAGCTCACATGATACTCAAAAATGAGCACAATCATCGAAATGCGGACATCATTGGGTACAGGGGTGCCTAGCCATAGTCATGAATAACTGAATATAAAAGGCTGAACAATCTACTATAAGCAATTGCATATTTCATTAGGTTTTTGTTTTTTTTTAATAGGCTGTAGTAACTTCAGGAGCTCAGGCAGGGGAACATTAATATTTATGAGTGGCTATGCCACACCCACTGAAATAAAAGCTGAGGATGTCATTGCAGAGGTAGGAGAAGCCAGAGCAGAATATTACAGAATATTACATTATTACATTGCTTGAATAGTGGCTCTGTCTGCCCTGGGGGTATTATTGAAACCCAAAGGCTGAAAGGATGGGGAGAGAGAGAGAGAGAGAGAGAGAGAGAGAGAGAGAGAGAGAGAGCGAGCATGTGTGAACATATTCTTGTCACTGTACGGCTCCTCCCCCCAAACGTCTCCCCGTGTGTGTTTGCTTGTGTGTGTGTGTGTGTGTGTGTTCATCCGTGTGGCCACGCCCCCTTGTGTTTCACGCCTGCTCTTCGTTGTGTTGTTATTGTTTGCGTATATAAGTCCTTTGTGTAAACATTAACGTTGTCAGTGTTTGATCCCACGATAGCCTTAGTGCTACGTTGTCTTCCATGTCTCTAAATAAACATCGCTGTATGCATCACGGCTCCTCTTTTGTATCCTGCCAAGCCTCCCTGCGTTACAATTATGATCAAATTTGATAAAATACTAGGTCATAGTTTGCAGTCTGAAGTATTTTTGACCTGCTGAGAGTTAGCCTGATTTGATTTAGCCTGTTCCTAACCTTTGTTTAGTATGTTGCGTAAAAGCTCATGGAAATATTTCAGATGTAACATACATGTAATTGACCTAGTAGAGCAAAATTACAGAATTGTAAGGAAGAAGTGACGTTCTTGGGGCATATCATTAAGGGAAATACACACGGGCTGTCTCAAAACTGAGCACAAGCCATAATTTTGCTACCTAAACCATAGTGGCATACTCCCCTCTTACTGTTTTAGTCCCACACGCAGTACACCAAATACTGCAGGACCAAAGAGTGTCACACTTATCAGCCCAATGGTAGCTGAGATACCACACTACCCTCTTAGATATGCCTAATATAACTGTCAAAAGGTGTATAACACTGAACCCAGCTACACTCCTTCCTACGGAGGAGGATGGAGATCCACAAGACTGCACAGCAGTCTTAGCTTAAGTATGTACACCGCAGGTTGATCTCTTTGAAGAAGCCATAAGTAACCCAGACCTATGCCTCTATGTGGATGGGTCAGCAAGCAGGGACGACACAGGGGTCAATAGGGCGGCATACGCGGCAGTAACAGATCATGAAATACTTGAAACAGAAGTATTACCATCCTCCTATTCAGCGCAGGCTGCTGAACCAGTAGCACTGACGGAAGCATGCCAATTAGCTGCAGACAAAACTGTTAATGATTTTGGAGCCATATGGAAACATAGGCAATTCCTGACAAGCTCGGGTAAATATATTAGACATCACCATCTTGCTAGAAGCCATTTTGCTGCCAAAGACAATTGCAGTTGTTAAGTGTGCAGCTCACAGGACTACAGAAGACCAAATCAGCAAGGGGAATAATTTTGTAGATAGAGTAACAAAGGCAGCTGCAACTAACACCGCTGTGCAAGCAATACAGGAAACCGCTGCTACCCCGCATGCCACATTACGGGAGATTCAGTCAGGGGCTACCGCCACCGAACGCACCAGGTGGAGACAACTAGACTGCGCAGTGTACGATGGTGCTTGGACACACACACCTACGGGCAAACCTTGCCTAGCCAAATCATACATGCAGGGCCTAATCAGAATTGCTCATGGGCGTAGCCATATGAGCAAAGGGGGAATCGTGGACAGCATATTAAAGTTGCGCCAGAACTCACAATACTTACCCAAAACTTTTGTTCCAGCTGTCTTGTTTGTGCGCAGCACTCCCCAAAGGGAACCAAGCACGGTGGACAGGACCACACCAAGTCCTGTTAACAACCCACACTGCTGTCAAAATAGAAGGACGAGGAACCTGGGTACATCACACACACTGTAAGAAGGCTCCGACACCAGCCCCAACTCCAAGCAGCAGCACCCCAACAGACTAGGTCGGAACTGTGTTGAGTAGGGTGTTAAAGGCAAGGCCTACCCTTTCGACACTCGGAACCGTCAACCTCTCGCCTCTTGCTGATCCTGCCGACTACACCAATTTCTGTGGTGGAATTTTGAATAAACAGCAAGTCAGACGTGATTAAAAGAGTAATTTAATAAAGAAAATAAGGCATACAAAACACAGCTGTGTGAGAGCTAATGCTCTAAGCAAAAGTTCTAAAGGGGTAGACTGGCTCTGCTCCTTATACCTAAACTTCACATCCTGGAAGGGATGTCCTGTCATCCTGTATACCCATTTCCTGCTCCTTGTTGCACTAAGCACTTCTGCACATATCAGGATGCTCTGTTCCACCAGGACAGACACAGTTTGCTAGATCCTCTTTATCAGGATTAGTCGCACGACACATGCAAGATCACGAAGCAGCTGATTCAGCAGTCGTTTTGTTCACACAATATACAAAGACAGAATGTGCAGACTAAACTATTCATATAGGATTACATAGAAAAAGGATTAACATGATTATATATGAATCACATGATAATACATGATCGAATAATAATTTCCATCACACTAGAAACAGACCTCCAGGCCCAAGAGGTCACACAGTCGTGCCCAGCAAAGTAGTGCTGGGCCAGGGCACACTTCATACACTTTGTGCCTTTAAATAATACTACAACCAGATTTCCAAGCCCAAGAGGTCACACAGTCATGCCCAGCAAAGTAGCTCTGGGCCTGGGCACACTTCACGCAGTTTGACCCTTTGAATAATACTACAACCAGACTTCCAGGCCCAATAGGTCACACAGTCGTGCCCAACAAAGTAGTGCTGGGCCAGGGCACACTTCATGCACTTTGTGCGTTTAAATAATACTACAGCCAGATTTCCAAGCCCAAGAGGTCACACAGTCATGCCCAGCTAAGTAGCTCTGGGCCTGGGCACAATTCACGCAGTTTGACCCTTTAAATAAAACTAGAAACAGACTTCCTGGCCCAAGAGGTCACACAGTCATACTCAGCAAGGTTGCGTTAAACCTGGGCACACTTCACGCAGTTTGACCATTTAAATAAAACTAGAAACAGACTTCCAGGCCCAAGAGGTCACACAGTCATGCCCAGCAAAGTAGCTCTGGGCCTGGGCACACTTCACGCAGTTTGACCCTTTAGATAATACTACAACCAGACTTCCAGGCCCAAGAGGCCACACAGTCATGCCCAGCAAAGTAGCTCTGGGCCTGGGCACACTTGACGCAGTTTGACCCTTTAAATAATACTAAAACCAGACTTCCAGGCCCAAGAGGTCACACAGTCAGGCCCAGCAAAGTAGCTCTGGGCCTGGGCACACTTCATGCAGTTTGACCCTTTAAATAAAACTAGAAACAGACTTCCTGGCCCAAGAGGTCACACAGTCATGCCCAGCAAAGTAGCTCTGGGCCTGGGCACACTTCACGCAGTTTGACCATTTAAATAAAACTAGAAACAGACTTCCAGGCCCAAGAGGTCACACAGTCATGCCCAGCAAAGTAGCTCTGGGCCTGGGCACACTTCACGCAGTTTGACCCTTTAGATAATACTACAACCAGACTTCCAGGCCCAAGAGGTCACACAGTCATGCCCAGCAAAGTAGCTCTGGGCCTGGGCACACTTGACGCAGTTTGACCCTTTAAATAATACTAAAACCAGACTTCCAGGCCCAAGAGGTCACACAGTCAGGCCCAGCAAAGTAGCTCTGGGCCTGGGCACACTTCACGCAGTTTGACCCTTTAGATAATACTACAACCAGACTTCCAGGCCCAAGAGTTCACACAGTCATGCCCAGCAAAGTAGCTCTGGGCCTGCGCACACTTCACACAGTTTGACCCTTTGACCATTTTTGGCAGATTTCACCACGTTATTACGAACGTGGATACGTTATCTTAGAATTATAAGCAGTGTGAGATGTGAAGCTAAGTGAAGCACATGTGCAGAATTTCTAACAATAGCCTGTTTTGTATAGCCTGGCTAACTGACCAATCAGTGAAATGAAATGTGGTTGCTGAGCCTGTTGCAGCTGGGTCAATTTAATTTGGTTTCATTGTGTTTAATTTTAAACTCAGCTGCGTGCCATAAGACACAAGTTTATCTGATCATTTTTTGTTTTAATGCCGACTTAACCTAGCCATGTTTTACAGTTATCTTGAAATAATTAAGGTTCATCGCTAGAGGGTGCTGTTCATCTTTTTTTTTCTTTTTCTTTTTTGTATTATTGATCAGGAAAAAACTATAAAATAGATGAAGTGGACGCAAACCTTGCCTAGCCAAATCATACATGCAGGGCCTAATCAGAATTGCTCATGGGCGTAGCCATATGAGCAAAGGGGGAATCGTGGACAGCATATTAAAGTTGCGCCAGAACTCACAATACTTACCCAAAACTTTTGTTCCAGCTGTCTTGTTTGTGCGCAGCACTCCCCAAAGGGAACCAAGCACGGTGGACAGGACCACACCAAGTCCTGTTAACAACCCACACTGCTGTCAAAATAGAAGGACGAGGAACCTGGGTACATCACACACACTGTAAGAAGGCTCCGACACCAGCCCCAACTCCAAGCAGCAGCACCCCAACAGACTAGGTCGGAACTGTGTTGAGTAGGGTGTTAAAGGCAAGGCCTACCCTTTCGACACTCGGAACCGTCAACCTCTCGCCTCTTGCTGATCCTGCCGACTACACCAATTTCTGTGGTGGAATTTTGAATAAACAGCAAGTCAGACGTGATTAAAAGAGTAATTTAATAAAGAAAATAAGGCATACAAAACACAGCTGTGTGAGAGCTAATGCTCTAAGCAAAAGTTCTAAAGGGGTAGACTGGCTCTGCTCCTTATACCTAAACTTCACATCCTGGAAGGGATGTCCTGTCATCCTGTATACCCATTTCCTGCTCCTTGTTGCACTAAGCACTTCTGCACATATCAGGATGCTCTGTTCCACCAGGACAGACACAGTTTGCTAGATCCTCTTTATCAGGATTAGTCGCACGACACATGCAAGATCACGAAGCAGCTGATTCAACAGTCGTTTTGTTCACACAATATACAAAGACAGAATGTGCAGACTAAACTATTCATATAGGATTACATAGAGAAAGGATTAACATGATTATATATGAATCAAATGATAATACATGATCGAATAATAATTTCCATCACACTAGAAACAGACCTCCAGGCCCAAGAGGTCACACAGTCGTGCCCAGCAAAGTAGTGCTGGGCCAGGGCACACTTCATGCACTTTGTGCCTTTAAATAATACTACAACCAGATTTCCAAGCCCAAGAGGTCACACAGTCATGCCCAGCAAAGTAGCTCTGGGCCTGGGCACACTTCACGCAGTTTGACCCTTTGAATAATACTACAACCAGACTTCCAGGCCCAATAGGTCACACAGTCGTGCCCAACAAAGTAGTGCTGGGCCAGGGCACACTTCATGCACTTTGTGCGTTTAAATAATACTACAGCCAGATTTCCAAGCCCAAGAGGTCACACAGTCATGCCCAGCTAAGTAGCTCTGGGCCTGGGCACAATTCACGCAGTTTGACCCTTTAAATAAAACTAGAAACAGACTTCCTGGCCCAAGAGGTCACACAGTCATACTCAGCAAGGTTGCGTTAAACCTGGGCACACTTCACGCAGTTTGACCATTTAAATAAAACTAGAAACAGACTTCCAGGCCCAAGAGGTCACACAGTCATGCCCAGCAAAGTAGCTCTGGGCCTGGGCACACTTCACGCAGTTTGACCCTTTAGATAATACTACAACCAGACTTCCAGGCCCAAGAGGTCACACAGTCATGCCCAGCAAAGTAGCTCTGGGCCTGCGCACACTTTACGCAGTTTGACCCTTTGACCATTTTTGGCAGATTTCACCACGTTATTACGAACGTGGATACGTTATCTTAGAATTATAAGCAGTGTGAGATGTGAAGCTAAGTGAAGCACATGTGCAGAATTTCTAACAATAGCCTGTTTTGTATAGCCTGGCTAACTGACCAATCAGTGAAATGAAATGTGGTTGCTGAGCCTGTTGCAGCTGGGTCAATTTAATTTGATTTCATTGTGTTTAATTTTAAACTCAGCTGCGTGCCATGAGACACAAGTTTATCTGAGCATTTTTTGTTTTAATGCCGGCTTAACCTAGCCATGTTTTACAGTTATCTTGAAATAATTAAGGTTCATCGCTAGAGGGTGCTGTTCATCTTTTTTTTCTTTTTCTTTTTTGTATTATTGATCAGGAAAAAACTATAAAATAGATGAGGTGGACGTTTTCTATGTATCATATGGAATTTGAGTAGATGAGTGAATGTTACTATGTAAATGTATAAGAATTTGTGGATAAGATTATTATGAGATTATTTATAATCAAACGACTACACTGTACAACCACATCTTCCTTTTATTTACATATTATACAGATATTTACAGATATTTATATTTTACTTACAGAGCAGCTCCTCATTGGTTCGGCTCAGAAGCTTCTTTTCGATGTCCTCTTTCTCCAGGTACTCCTGCAGGTTAGGCATCTCCTCCGCCAACCGCCTAAGGGGAGAAGAGACGTGGTGTGACGCGTAGCCTGCTGTTAAAGGCTACAGATATAGTACATCTGTGAGGCTAACAGCGCTTATTATATGAAGCCTTATAGAGGTCATATGGAATGATCTCATTCGATCAACCCTAATGTAACCCTTACAAACTTTCATGAACTCATTTGAATAACACTACCATAGCCCTTAAGAATTTTCCTAAAATGTTTTAGGATGTTCTGAACAGAGTATCTCTTAAAGGTTAAATCCCTTGCAGGTCTTAGTCCTGCTCATCCCACATGCTGATGTGTGAGTGAAACAGTGCATAGGTGTAGAGACCTGGACTTGGCGAGATGCAGGCCTATCCTCTCAGTCTGGTGCTATTCTGTTACTAGAGGACCTGAACACGCTTCTCCAACAGCACGTTCTTCTGGGCCTGATGACAACACGCACACACATGCACCCGCACACACACGGGCACACATACAGACATACAGATACTGTTTAATTTCTTCACATCTGTAGATACACTAGCATAAGTTGATATATACGTTTATGAGTTTGATTATGAGCTGATTTCAACTTGACAGGTACAGAGTATATAGTATACATAGAGAGTGCATAGTTTTACCAGGTTGAGTGCTACAGATTCTTGTGATGAAAGGTGACAAACCCAGCGATATGAAGAAAACAAGTACTGGGTTAATCCCTTAAAGGTTTAAAGGAGTCTCCCTTAAAGGTCTTAGTCCTGCTCATACCACATGCTGATGTGTGAGTGAAACAGTGCAGAGGTGTAGAGACCTGGACTTGGCGACATGCAGGTCTTTCCTGGCAATTAGTGCTGCATTCTGCTGCAGGAGAACCAGAACATGCTTCTCCCCACACACACACACGGGCACACATACAGGTGCGCACATATACACAGATACACATTCTGTTTAATTTCTTCACATCTGCAGACTAGAGTAAGCTGAGGGTATAGTGTTAAACCAGGTACTACATAAACAGTATATAGTATATATACAGAGGATATAGTGTTAAACCAGGAACTACTTACAGAGTATATAGTATACATACAGAGTATATAGTTTTACCAAAAGATCATGCTGATCTTTGATCTCCTGGTTCTTTATCTCCAGCACCACTTTCAGACTCATAATGTCCTCCTCTATGGGCTGGTTTAACACACACACACACAAACGTGCACACGCACACACACGCGCACACGCACACACACACGAATCATCACTACAGCCAGTACAATGGAAAGGTGGGAATGTGTACTGAATGTGTACTGACGTTATAAGTGAAAGGTGGAGGTACTGGTGGATGTGTACTGAGACTATAAGGGATCTCTACCTGCAGTGACAGTCTGAGCTTCTCAAGTTCTTCCTCCAGAGATTTCTTCTCCTGTTCACAGGCCATTTTCATATCTGCCAGAGCAAGTATCATTACTGCTGGATATATATATATATATATATATATATATATATATATATATATATATATATATATATATATATATATATATATATATATATACAACACAGATTGTATATACTACATAATTACTACTGGATATATAAAATATAATATATATAGTACTATACATATATTAGTATCACTTTTATTGGAGCCTAAAGGCTAACATTCATTATTAGTTATGTTAGTATTATTGCATTTCCATAGTACTTACTCTTGATGGACCTGTTATGCTCCTCCTCCTCCTGCTGTTTCTGCAGGAGCTCTGTCTCCTCCTGCTGTTTGTGTTTCAGCATCTCCTGAAGAACCTGCAGCTCCGTCTGCTTCTGCAACCTCAACTCCTTCAGCTGCTCCAACAAACCGTTCTCCAACTCCTGCTTCTCACACCGCAAACACTCCAATCAGGCCACAGGCCCCACTACTGACACAGAACCACACACACACACACACACACAAAGAGAGACAAACAGAAAGACACATAGACATATGAAATTAGAAAGCCATATAGTGTAGAAATAGATTGATGTTATTCAGGGACCTCATTTATAAAACTTTGTGGATTCCAAAATGAAAGTGTGTGTATTCTGCACAAATAACAGGAAATGGCATATACCCCCCCAAAAATTAGATTTCTAAAGCCTCGAATATGAATTATTGGGAGATAGAGGCGACAGTGCAGCGCTAAAGACAAAAAAGGAATTTTAACCACAGGTATGAGTGGCAGCACCAGCAACCGCAGGTGTGAGTGGCATTATATTTACATTTACCCTCCACATCCTTTGTGTCTGTGTATTCGTCCTCGATGCGTCCAGCACACCATCTCCAGAAACGCCTCATTTTTCCTCTGTCCTCTTCAGTGTCTTTCCACAGACTGATCTGTAAAGGTGTTCATGGGATTCCCCTCACGTGTGACATTGGGCCACAGGACATATGGGGTTCTAAAGTTCCAAGAGTGTAGATGAGTTGTTTTTCTTTGAATTTCCTAATTTCATTGACTCTACCTCAACCTGGATTGATTAACCATGTACGGCTCACCGGAGACTGTGATACATATAACATCCCAAAGTGTACTTAATTCTGAGCAAAATCTAACTAGCCTCATTACTGCTGAACTATGAGGGGCCATTTAGGGAGAAATCAGGGAAACACTACTTGTACATACATATGAAACATTTTCACATAAATAGCCTACTACTTACATTTGTGTATAATAATTTAAACTTGCATATACACGCACTTGCCCACTCAATCCCTGGTGCGTAAACATAGGGTTGCACTATGCTTATGTTGGTATGGGGGTGTCTGTGTGTATATAACCATTTTCAGTGCGCCCGGAAGTCATTTCATTGTAATTTCAAGGCAGATATTTAACATGTGTACAGTGCGTATAATAGACAGAGGAAGACTGTTGAACTATTAATATTAGGACAGTTATTGACATTTGTGTAATAAGTAGTGCTTCTCTTAATGACAAATGTAACTGTTTTCCCATATAGAATTGTGTGCTTTATATTGTTTGGAAGAACTTTTTCTTCTCATTTAGAAATATGTGGACTAAGTGCTCAGATTGTCTTATTATTTATTATGCTCAGTCTTTCATTGCGTATAATTTTAAACTCAGCTGCGTGCCATAAGACACAAGTTAATCTGAGCCTTTTTTGTTCTAACGCCGACTTAACCTAGCCATGTTTTACAGTTATCTTGAAATAATTGAGGTTCATCGCTAGAGGGTGGTGTTCATCTTTTTTTCTTTTCTTTTTTTGTATTATTGTTTAGGGAAAAACTATAAAATAGATGAGGTGGACGTTTTCTATGTATCATATGGAATTTGAGTATATGAGTGAATGTTACTATGTAAATGTATAAGAATTTGTGGATAAAATTATTATGAGATTATTTATAATCAAACAACTACACTATACAACCACATCTTCCTTTTATTTACATATTATACAGATATTTACATTTTATTTACAGAGCAGCTCCTCATTGGTTCGGCTCAGAAGCTTCTTTTCGATGTCCTCTTTCTCCAGGTACTCCTGCAGATTAGGCATCTCCTCCGACAACCGCCTGAGGGCAGAAGAGACGTGGTGTGAATCGTAGCCTGCTGTTAAAAGCTACAGATATAGTACATCTGTGAGGTTAACAGAGGCTAACAACCCCTGAACAGACTTTCTACTCCCAAGGGGCCCAGAGATATTTACCAATAAAGTGCTACGCTCCAGACGGATGAGCGAGAAGCGCATGCGCAATTGCAACGAATTGGAGGAGGAAGTTTAAACAAACGCGCTGACTTTGAATACTCACATCTAGGCCGGGCCAGGTCCAAATGGCCTGCAACTCGGTGCGCATCACCTCCATGACTGTCCCTAACGAACGCCACCTGCCACGCATTCGTCCCATCCCTGGCGGCTTTAAAAAATCGTAGCGTGAAAACGGTGGGTCCGATCCGCGTGCCACTCGAAGTCGATTACAGGGGAGATGCAGCCCTTTCCAAAGAGCCCTGAACAGACTTTCTACTCCGACGTCCATCGCTAGCACCGGCTGAAAGCTGAGTTCCAGAGCTTTTCAACGAGCCCCCGTGCGTCTCTCTTCTCCAAAGTAGCGGAGATATATGAAAGGATAAAAGGGGAAAAGAATAAAATGCGCACCGGTTTCAAATTCGCAGGCTACCTGCGCTGAAGGCGTGGAAAACGAGCACGTGACCGAAAGGCTTCCGTACCCGATGGGTCCAGCTCTCGTGCCCAGTTGGTAGCTCGAAGGCTGTGCATATTCGATGCTGCACGGCCCCTGGGGCTCATGTTTTCAAGGGTCGAAGTGCGCACGTGCCGATGACCGGCAACCTAGCTCCGTGCCTGGGCACAATTCGGGCACTTTGATCCCCTTCAAGTGAATGGATAGATGGGAAAAAACATACTGCCAGGCCCACCGTGTCACATCAACCATGCAGGGCAAAGTGGCTTCGTCCCTGGGCACACTTTCTTGTGATTTGAGCCTTTAAATAATACAGGATCCAGACTTCCAATGCTCTCTAAATCACATGCCCGGCAAAGTAGCCTTAAACCTGGACACACAATGGAGACCATTTGACCTGTTAAATCATACTACAACCAGACTTCCAGGCCCACCAGGTCACACAGTCATGCCCAGCAAAGGAGCTCTGGGCCTGGGCACACTTCACGCAGTTTGACCCTTTAAATAATACTACAACCAGACTTCCAGGCCCAAGAGGTCACACAGTCATGCCCAGCAAAGTAGCTCTGGGCCTGGGCACACTTCACGCAGTTTTACCGTTTAAATAAAACTAGAAACAGACTTCCTGGCCCAAGAGGTCACACAGTCATGCCCAGCAAAGTAGTGCTGGGCCAGGGCACACTTCATGCACTTTGTGCCTTTAAATAATACTATAACCAGACTTCCAAACCCAAGAGGTCACAGAGTCATGCCCAGCAAAGTCGCTATGGGCCTGGGCAGACCATGCAGTTTGACCCTTTAACCAAAACTAGAAAGAGACCTCCAAGCCCAGGAGGTCACAGAATCATACCCAGTAAAGTAGCTAGCTAGCTATCCAGCTACCGGAAGCACGGTTAACAGTGCAGCCGGTAGCTAGCTAGCTAGCTAGCAGCTCAGTAACCGTACAAATTCGCTTGCTGCTGAAAACTGTCAAGTTGTATTTATAGCTTTCATTTTAGTTCTCTCAGCTTATTTATTTGTTTTTGTTTTTTTTAGGGAAGTTCAATAATTTCTTAGAAATCTTGGAACATTTTGCCAGTTGGCTTCTAGGAAAGCCTTTCTGCGCACAGACAATAAACACAACCCAGAATTCCTCAAACAGGAATGAATCTACTAATTTACAACACGGTTTAGTAACATTTCAGGCACATGAGTGGAGGAACTAGCAAATTCTAAATGATGAAATCGAAGCTGATAAAAATCCATGAAAATTTAAACTGGTCATGAAAAAATGCTTGTGAATTGAAAATGTAAGTGATCGTTATCTGGAAAAGAAAGGATTAAAACAGTCTTGATTTGATACATTTTAAAAAATGAAATATCAAGTTTTATCATTCGTGACCAAGGGAGTTTCTATGAGGGTGTAAACAACAAACGCATGTAAACTAAAAACTACAGTGGCATATAATTAAATAATTTGAGTAACTTTGTGTCACGTCATTTAACGTTTAACTCAAGCCATTTTTGTTACCGGACTCTTATCACTTAACATTAGTAACTGTTTTAGTTGCCTTGTTTATCCAATAACATTCATTAATTAATCAATCGTTTAACCCAAGCAATTTTCATTACTTCCGCCTCTCGAGGCAAAATGTCAATCAGAACGTTGCGCCCGCAAACTTCAAATAAACGATAAATAAGGCGAGTAATAAAAATGGATAAAGTTGAAAGATAAGTTGATTAAACTTGAGTCAAATAAAACTACTTATCAGTCAAAGCGTCAATTCATATGCATTTTATTGACTCTAAATTTAATTTACGTGCATTTTAATCAGCCATATTTTTGATGTACAGACCTGAGTTTTGTCGTTGAAGAGAATAAAAGAATCCGTCGTGTAAACTTACGCCATCTGCAGGCTGAGATGGTGTTGGCGTGACCCGGATGTGACATTTGCCAAGCTGATGACATATCGCGATATTAATTGTGAGATTTCCTTACCATCTTTGCTCTTCGCAGAAGGGCACTGTGCGGCCGAACAGCGTAAGGAGTGGACTCCTTGGTAGACGTTTCGACCAGTGTTTCGCCCGATTTTACTACAAAGGTGTGAGGAATGTTTTCTTGGCACACCATGGGTCCTCTGAAATCGGTAGACATTTGAACAGAAGGGCTTACCTATGTATTGTGACCAAGTGCATCCCTTCATGCAGCTGCTTAAATTATGGCAGAAGGACACTTTCAACAAGACAAGAAACCCTGCCGCAAGGGTTGTATAATCACGGATTTGTTCCAGTATCAAGACAGCAAATTTTCAATGTTTCCCTGGCCTTCACAGTCCCCAGATCTTAATCCTATAGAACATCCCTGGGTAAAGGTATAAAACAGCAGTTTAGAACATGTCAGTCCCTCCATGTAATTTGAGAGAAAATATCCTATGAAGATTGGACCAAGATTCCTGCCGAGTATTTTCAGCGCATAGTGCTGTGCCAGAAAGAATTGCTGCAGTTCTGGAGGCCAAAGAAGGTCCAACATGCTATTAAATGGGTGTACTTAAGCCAGATACACTGTGTCCTATAATAGGATGTTGCTGGAACGTATGTGGATGTTGTTGGAATGGCCGCAGAGTTGCAGCAGCAGTACAGGTAGTCTGTGATCCTTTCCCCCATCCGAGTGAGTTTGCCCTGTTACACGGGGTCGAGTTATGATGTGAATGTTCAATTACACAGGATGGATTGTGGGCGACGGAACCGAACGGCCTTCAGGATTCAAGTAGAGAAAGGTGAAACTTCTCCAGCCTTTGAGTTAATCACAGGACTATTGCATAGCAATTAGGGATAACAGAACAGCTTTCGGGGGGTTTGGGTGGGGTGCCTTATCCGCCCCTTTAACAGAGTAGTCACAATTCAAATTTCCCTTGTTCCATTGTTTACAAGGCATTATACATGTGGTTTATTTATAGTGCACGGGGTAATATGCAGCGAGTCTGGTCTGTCTGCTTTGGAAGAGAAACATTTGGCCAAAAGAGCAAGACACAGCCAGGAGGATGATTGGTAAGAGCAGATCATAATATGCACCTTAAAGCTGTACACTACAGCTAGGTCCTGTTCCATGACTGCATATATAAATTTACTACTGACATTGTCATTTGTATCTGGCCATTTACAGTGCACTCTTGCTCAATGCAGCACTTGAAGCTGATTTTCCATTGTGTAGTTATTATGTTCAAGAGATGTTTGACCCGG